>NC_056595.1:3888717-4188717 GCF_018340385.1 Cyprinus carpio | reverse complement strand
CCTCTTCATGCAGAAAGACGTGGATCTGAATCCAGACCCCAACGAGATCCAGAGCCACTGCTACGTGTCCAAAGAGGAGCTGAAGGAGATCCTGGAGAAAGCCCGGAGGAAAGAGCTGGAGATCACGCCCTGGTTCAGCCTCATCGCAGAAACCTTCCTCTTCAAGTGGTGGGACAACCTCCATGACCTCAAACAGTTCATCGACCACGACGGGATCCACCGCATGTAGGCCACGTCTGGAAGGGACTTTAACGGTTAATAAAAAGACTGGACAGCCTGGCCATGAAGGGCTTGTCTTATCGGACAGCCTTTGTTTGTAAATGTTTGCACACGCAGGGAGTTTTATTTTAGCATTTGAGTTCTGAACTTGAATCCACTTTTCAAACTGCTGCATGAATACTGAGCATTTTATTGCTAACAAACACTGGCCATTTGTGTGAAGTGCCTAGTTTCATACGAGAGACTGTGCTTTTGAAGGGATATTTTGTGTAGATTAAACTATCAGGACTCATTGTGAGGTTTACAGTTATGTAAAGTAATTATTAGAGAAGTAAAATAAAATTTGCTTTCTTCATAGTCTCGTTTATTTCAACCCATTCATTTCTTAATTTTTAGAAATTTAATATGTAAAATGATGATGTATCCATCCATTCATCTCTTGTATGTTCCTCTCAATAATAATTTTTAATTATAAAATATGGTGTGTTTGGGCACTTTTAAATGTTTTTAAAAGATCAAAACATTTGATCAAAAATGCAGTAAATACAATTTAAAATAACCGTTTTCTTTGAAAATATTTTAAACTGTAATTTATTTCTGTGATCAAAGCTGTATTTTCAGCATCATTACTCCAGTCTTCAGAGTCACATGATCTTCAGAAATCATTCTGATATTGATTTGCTGCTCAAGAAACATTTCTGATTATTACCAATGTTAAAAAGAGTAGTGCTTATTCACTTTTTTTTTTTGGAAACAGTAATGATTAGAAAGTTCAAAGGAACAGCATTTATTTAAAAAAAAAATTAAATAAAAGATTTTGCTTTACTCTCACTTTCAATTTACTGAATAAAAATGTTCATTGATTTTAAAAACAAAATCTTGCTGACCTCAAATGTTTCATAGTGTATTTATAAGTGCATTTTATTTTATAATGCACATTTTATCATGTTAAATAATAAGATGGTATTTTTAGCAGACTTCATGGATACCATCCTATAGAGTGTTCTGGGTAGTTGCCGAGGCGTTGCTATGTGAATGTGTTGTGACTGGTGGTAAAGTAGGTCTCTATGATAGTCTGGTCTGCAGAGAGGACTCAGGACCACTTTTTTTGCCCATTTTAACAGCACACAACAAGTTACGTCCCAGAGTGCAATATCAGTGGTCAAATCAAACTTATATCTATATATCCAAGTAAGTAATGCATCCGATAGTAACACTGATTCTGGTCCTCTAATCCATATTTTTTAAATCAATTTAAAGTTTATACTTGATTTTTTATTTATTTATTTTCCAGCAGATGGCACTAAACCCCATCAGAAGCCATGAAACCTTCAGCACAGGAACAAGGGAACAGACTGTGCCAAACAAAACTAACACTGGACAATCTGAGCATTTCAGTCTCATTTTATCTTATAGTCTTAGGTGTATAACTGTATTAATGAGTATGAAAATGGCAGCCCTTCAGCTCAACGCTGCACACCGTTGCTCCCCTTCATGTGTTGTGGATGTGTGTATTAAGGCCATATAGAAAAACAGCAGCTTTGTTTGTCGATATAAAAGCATGCAGTGATTCTTAGATACACCTGCGAGCTGTCAATCATCACAGCAGTTCAGAGCTGCGCTTCACCTGTGTACTCACAGCATGAAGCACTGGCAGAGTTCATAAAAGACTGATCTGGAGTAGAAAAGTAAAACCCTTCAAATGAATAATCAGACAGGTTAAAGGCATGATTTTAATCACAGTGCTTTGGTGTGGACACCATTGAAGACACTCGGCTCTGCAATGAGATATCAGCAGCTGAGGAGGAAAGAGTCCCTTCCATATACACATGGATTTTCCAGGGAGATGTTCATGGGGGAAGGGTGGATGTAAGAAGAGGTTTCTAAGAATGACCACCAGGGGGCCTGCTGGATTAAAAATGGATGAGGAACAACAGCAGCACATGTATTTTACATGGAGGTGTGATGTTCAAACCACAAATAACATCCTGTACCCTGCAATGGTCTGTTTATGTACAGTGAGGTCTGAGACCACGAGTGGAAATGCTTTTAATCTGCCATTTAAAATACTTGAATGCAATTTAAGTCAAAGGTGGAACTGGAATTTTCAAGTGTTCGCTTTAATGTCAGCATCAGAATGGATGGATGGATGGATAACTTGTCCTTAGAATATGTAAATATTGAGTTTGTCTATTTTAACTCATTGTATAGAGGAAGCGATGTCTATCCAGCAGAACAGAGCCCCTCTTTTGAATATAAATGCCGGGATATCAGATTATGTGAACAGACTTTCCAGAGCGAGGGAAAAGCCCATCTGAAGAGAGATAAAGGTGAGAGCAGAGAGAGAGAGAGTAAATGAGAAATCCAGAAAATATGTTGATACTGAGTCTAGCTGACACAACCCTGAAAAATATGAGAAACCTTTCTTTCAAAAGAACGTGTGTGTGTGTGTGTGTGTGTGTGTGTGTGTGTGTGTGTGTGTGTGTGTGTGAGAGAGAGAGAGAGAGAGAGGGGGAGGTTGAGATTTTATGGTTTAATTTTTAATCTTGTCGCTTCCACATCACCTACTCATTTCAGTCCTTTGAGAAACCAACAAAATTTTACTAATCAAACAAACATTTCCATCAGTGTGTGATTATTATGCACTGGAGCACTACTAAATTCAGCAATCAAAGTAAACGGCTGTACAGTGAGCTGTAACACTGTTTAACAAGCACGCTGCATGTCTCAGGAGTAACACACATTACACGGTTGTTGACTGTTCGTGATCCACATTGATTACATAAAGTCCTTGCCTTGTTACTCACGTAATACACAACTTGTTTCTAGCCTTGTGCCTTGGAATAGCCTTTACATGATGATAAAGCAAACCATGATTTCAGCTCTTCGCACACCTGCTCTCATTAGAAGCTGTCTGTCTGTTTCCACAGTTAATTGCTTTTCCTGCCATGATGAGCAGATTCAATTAATATCTGGCCCGACCGCTCAATAAGCATGTCCTAATCCGCTATCTTGTTTCTTTCCGTCTCTATATTTCATCACAAACAACTCTTTCATCAAACCGTGGTAATATCAGCACTGCTCTATTTTTGCTGAATAAATTTGTCAGAATAAGGCCAAAGATCACTGAGAACTGCTTCAGCTCCCTCGAGAGACAAGAAAAAGGAGAATGAGAGACAACAAGACAAGCGAAAGAAGCTACCAACGCCTGATTTCGATCTCTAGAATGAGTCAGTATGCTGTTCTGAATTGAATATTTTCAGTTTGGCCTTTAGAAATGTCCATGCTTTCAGTATTTTGGTGCTAAGTTTACTCTTTGCTTAGTTTTTTACTAGTATAAATGTAATTTACATAAAACTGATGAGATAATAATGATGAACCAAGACGATATTCTAGTGCATCGTCTGTGGTAAGTCCTTGAAGAACATGTTAATGCTAACTAAAGAAAAAATGCACCTTTAAAAAAAAAACTGGAAATATTTTAAAATGTTGGAAATACTGCAGGGGTTTGTACCAATTATCAAAAAAGCTAAGAAGCTAAAATTGATTAAAAGCATGTTTACAGTAAAAATCATCTTAGATGTCACATTTACCCGACGGCTCAAGAGTCCTTAAAACCCACTGATGAATAATTGAGATTAACATCGTCTTAATATGTTAGTCAGCCTTCAGCTGTCTATCTATTCCTTTGAACAAGAACAGGAGTGGATGGGAAATGGGACTCAGGGCTGGCCAGCTGTGTGTGCTGTACATCTGTGACATATTTGCTTTGACACTTCCATCAGCGCGCGAGGCCAGGTCTGACCTGCTGAGGAAATGTCTCGCAGCATTACTGTTTGCCACACACACTTACGCTCCAGGCTTCAGGCCACTGCACAGAAGAAAAAGGTCAAGATAGTGTCAAGAGTGTGAATGCATTGTGCTACATAGTACTTGGATACAAACAAGCATGTGTACACCTCCGTGGGGAAGCTCGGATGTTTTATTTGTGTAAACATGGCTGTAGACACACACTAAGGCACGATATCTAACAATTTAGGTCAGCTCCCCCGTACTTTGTTTTGAAGCTATTATAAGATGACTCACTCACGCAAACGAAACACAAATGCAGTCCTATTGACGCAAACGGCAGGCGTCTCATCCGAGACTCAAGAGTGGCACACAAAGATTTTTCTCCCCTCTGCAAGGCAAGACCAAACAAGCATGACGCAAAAACCTTGGTTTTCACAAATAGGGCATATCCATGCAAACTCTCTAAACTGTGAGATATACAGAAATAGTATTAAAGCCACACATATATAGGGCACATTACATTTGGTAAACATGGAATCGCAAAATCTTAAATTCTTTATTATTTTTGGAATTGTAATGGTCGTTTTTTTTTTTTTTTTTATGAGACAGCCTCGATGCCGTACGAGACCGAGAAATGTGACCTCCAGCTTACACAGCCTTTGAAATGAGATGCTGCTTTCATGAATGAGTCAGTGATTCATTCATTTAACTGATTAGTTCAAAAACACTGATTCATTCAGCAACAAAACACTACCAGCAGTGAGTGTTTCATGGCAATGCAAAACAGATCCACTACGGCTTTGTTTGGAAATATTTGTGTTGATGGAGCAAAAACAGACAAAGTAGCTGGCAAAATGTAAGTCGCACAATACTTTTGTCATTATCTCAGGCAGATGAAGATGATAACAAAAAGACTATTTTATTTAATTAAATCCCAACAACAAAGAAGATATGGGTAATCAAACACACGAGACCAATACCAGACAACTGAAAGGTGAACAAAGAGGAACTTAAATACATAAGGGATTATGTACATCCAGCCAGTTATCGCAGAATAAATGCCTTGCCCCGAAGGGGGTTATTCAGAGATACAACCAGCTGAATGTACATTATCCCCCTTATTACATGGTTACTTGCCACATAAGTAAATAATTACAGTAGACACAAAATATTGATTTGAGTTGAAATATTTAAATACAAAGCATCCGTGAAGACAGCAGTTGTGAGCAAGCGGCAAATTCAAACTAGACGGACATTAAAGGGATAAAAACCAAAAAAACAACATAATAAAAAAAACTAAACAAAAAAAAAAAAACATATTAAATTACAGTGTACAAAACAATCAAAACTTGTAAAACTAAAAGTCCATGATAATGAAACTAACTAAACAGAATTTTAAAATTTTATTACATTATATTGTATGTGGAAGGAAATATCTCACTCTCAAATGAACATTGGTAAGTGTTTTTTTTTTTTTTTTTTATCATACCAAATAGGAGTAAAGGCCTCTTCTTGGTCTGAACTCCTGATGCAGCGTTGTTTTGGGGAATGTGAAGTAGTAATGTATTCTGTTTTATTTGGCTCTCAAGTCAGTGGAAATGCGGGCACCTTCCTCAGAAGTTCACAGATGGAAAATAGGCAACAGAGAAAACTGCGAGAGAAAGAGGGCAGAGCCAACCAGATCTTCGTGATGACAGAGAGAAATGTCTCTGGCTGTATAATTCCCTCCCACAAGCCATCCTGACTGACACATAGCCTGTCTTTCCTAACCGCTGGTGATGGGTGTGAAGGCCTGACTACATCCACACTTTCTATCAGTAGTTAAGTGCACACCATAATTCATGTCAGTAAAAGCCGAGTTTTGCAGCTATCTAGAAACTCTTGATTTCTAGTAACTTGACTTGCACCTTTTGGGCTAAAGAGATATAAATGTTACAAACTGACACTAAAATCATTTGGTTTGTTGATGAGAAATGCACTCTTACCTTCTAAGTCATCACTGTAGCTATTTTCTTAGTGATATGACATCACACTTTGTGGCGTATTTCTTTTTTAATTCAGCTAAGAGGTCACGCCGTTCTCCAGTTGATCAAACATGACTATGAATTCGCATGTCAGCTTTCACCAAACTTGAGCTTTGGAACACAATATAATTTGCATAAGCTTGTGTTTCCAGTGTCCTGCATTCACATGCGTATGAGTGTAAGTCAGTGGAATTAAACGTGTAGTGCAACCATCATCTGAGAATGGACTATTTTGACTTATAGGCCAATCGGTTACCATCTAATAACCAACCATAACAGTTTAACAATCACATTTCAAGGCCTTAGTGCTGTGGCAGAGAGTCCTCAATAGGCAAACACCATTTAGATTTTCTTCAAATGAGGTTAAAATCATTTCTTTTTGAGATCTCTCCATGTGTACATCATGTTCGGTGTATTACTGATTTCTGCTGAACACAGGATCTCTTTTAGAGGAGAAAACGAAAGAGAGAGATTGAGAGGCCTAGGACAAAGTTGCAGAAATGTCCGCGGGATGCAGAGAAAAACAGCAGAAAGTAGCACAAAAGTACTGCTTAGTTGTTATCAGCCTATACCCCAGACAGCTGAGCAGCTGGAATCTGTGCCTTCACCCACACATCCCACTGTAATTACCTCTGACACACACACACACACACACCTGCCTCCTCCAGCCTCATTGTGTTTTTCCTCGAATCCTCTTTAAAAGTACCACTTTTTCACAATTTCAGAGGTCTGAGTGATCCACAACAATAATGGCTTATATGTGAATGCTCCAATATTAACTGTGACCATGCTGGTTATAAAAACAAGGTTTATTTATATGGAGATGACAGAATGAGGAGTACATTAATAACTATTGTCAAAAACACACAGAAAGAGAACCATCTTTTATCTGTTTTAAAATACAATGATGTTGTTATACTAAGATAATAGTTCACCCAGAAATGAAAATTAACTGTTAATCTATTCACTCTTAGGCCATCCAAGATGTAGGTGACTTGTTTTGTTGTTGTTGTTGTTTTTGTTTTTCAGTAGAACAGTAAAGAAGAGTTTTAGCTGAAAACGTGCTCTTTGGTGATTCATAAAATGTGAGTCAGCAGCCACCAGCGCTTGAGAGTCCAAAAAGCATAGAGAGGCAACACAAAATTCATACCTGTGGATATATTGAGCTCTTATAAAGCGAAACGTGCAAGAATGCAGTCCATAGCCTCAGGCACACGGACAAAAAAAGTCACCTACATCTTAGTTGGCCTGAGGGTGGGTAAATTAACAGCAACTTTTCATTAAATGTAAATTATTGGTAATTATGATATTGGTTAATTCACCCAGAAATTAGCATTTTGTTATTAATCACCCCCATGTTGTTTAAAACACATTAGATCTTCAGCACACATAAGATATTGTTTATAAAACCTGTAAGATTTCTGTCTGTCTTTTCATAAAATTCAGTCCACCCAAAACTTTGACCGTTCAAAAGGTTCAGAAAGAGATTGTTAATGTGATTTATATGAATCGAGCTGTTCAGTCAAAGTACTCTGAAAAGACATGATCAATTTATATGATAAACAGATTTAATCTGAGCTCTTAATCATATTGATCATTGCACAGAGGGCACATCAAATCTACCATAAATACATCTGTTTATCACATAAGGCGCTTGTGTCTTGATTCATATGGATTTCTTTTACTATGTCTTTGTGAACTTATTGAAGCATCAAAGTTTTAGACTTTCAAAGAAATCATTCAGGTTTCATTAAAGTATCTTCATTTGTGTTTTGAAGATGAATGAAAGTCTCCAAAAGTGTTTGGAACAGCATGAGGATTTTCATTTTTGGGTGAGCTAACCCTTTAATTGCTCTTATTAATTGAAATTTAATATTAATATATGTTTTGAATATGAATGTATTCAATCATTTAGTTTCATAGTAATTTGTTTTACTCCATCTAAATAACTAAATCAAAAAACCATTACAGTGGAAGTGGAACACTGAAACAAAACATTCAAACACCTAAATAAAACCAACAAAGTTCTACATCAAAACAATAAATATATACTACATAAAAAGGTTCATTATATATTACTCACAGTTGTGACAGTTCTGTCCGCAGTAATAGTGCTCTGTACTCAGCTGATAATAGTGCTATCACACAGATCTCATCTTAGCAACCAAAAGCAACCGTGATGATTCAGTGTATCTAGCAGAATATCACTCTGCATCTTTCTTGCTGGTCAGCTGATATTATCAGGCTTGATGATGACACTGCCATCACAGTGAATACTGAGCATCCATTACTGAACTCACACAGGCTGTTCACAGCTGGACGACTGCCCCATGGACAGCATTTGATGCAGAACTTCATGACAGTTAAGCAGGACCCGAAGTAGACATGTTTTGATGCAGGCCATGAGTCACAAGCTGAATGAGGCTGATTTTTATAGTGCATCAGTGAGAGATGCTTGATTGATTTTATTATTCCAAGCAGCTGACCCTACCCTGAATTATAATGCTGTATTCAGACAGACTTGAAGAGACAGTGGGTTTGTGCTCATTAGAGCATGATAGATTAATTACTTCATTTGCTTCCACATCCCGAGATGACGACTGCTAATCTGTTGCCATAGCAACCTGATGTTACCGTAAAAGATGCACACTGACTGCAAGAGTCACAGTCTTTCTGTGTGAGCTTTTGGGTGATGCTACGAGGGTGAATTTGTAAGTGGTTAACTTAATTTTAATTTTAACCCCCAGGTTAATCTGCTGCCATGAATTGTCAGTAAGATAGGCTGCTAATCATAAGCTGCTCTCTTTTTATAGCTCTTCCTATACGTGATGTAACTGCAGAAGTGTTGCACTCTTTTCCTCAGAGATGTTTGATCTCTGAAAGAAGGGTCAAAGATGAAGGCTGCAAATGTCGGAGGCTTTTTCATAGTCGACGAGAATCCTGAGGTGAACCATCTGTTCCTCGATTTTCATTCCACACAGCACCCGTGCAGTGAAAAGACTGGGGCTTTAAAGGAATAGTGCACCTAAACATGAAAATGATGTCACCGTTTACTCACCAACATGTCTTTTTTTAGGAATCTGAACACAGATCTTTTCCATTTAATGATACTAGCTTACTGATAATATTCAGTCATTCATCAGTGATGCCACAATGTATCTGAATGCTAAAAATACACAGAAAAAAAAAAACGTCATAAAGGTCTGGAACGATATGACACAAAATAACACACACACACACCCACACACACCCACACACACACAGTGGGTATAGATAGAATTTTAATGTAAGAATTTTTCATTGCAAATTCTATTACGAATATATAAATCTTAGTCAAAAAAATAAAATTGATTTCTTTGTATGTTGCTTTTTTAAATGACCCCACTGTGTATCAAAATGCATGATGAAATATGTAATACAAATGGTGTTTTTTTTTAAATCTCTCACAGCTGCACACAGATTTGGTTCACACACACGTGCATGTACACTCTCAGAAAAAAAAAAGGTACAAAAGCTGTCACTGGTGCCTTTTCAAAAGGCACACCTCTGTACCTAAAGAGTCCATATTGGTACCTAAAGTGTACATATTAGTAACAAAAAGGTACAAAAGTTTACCTTTTGAAAAGGTACTGCTCCAGTGACAGCTTTTGTACCTTTTTTCTGAGAGTGTATATTCACACTGAGGTCTGATGTGAAGGTATAAATAGCTTCAGTCCTGTGGTTAACGTCTTCATTTCGCAACTCTTTGGTATCTTCTGTAACTGCCTGGCAGCGCTGTGTGACAAACACAGCTACAGAAATTGAACATTTTGGCACTCAGCCCTCAGAAAACACCCCTCTTATATTTAGACCTGTCAGATGATAATTAAGACTTCAGACTTGAATCATGGCGTGTATTCCAAAATAATTATTTTTCCACGAGTCCTGACTGCAGAGTGTTTTCGCTGTGGTTCACATGCAGCGTAATCTGTTGTAAGATTAAAAAAATAAAACAGTAGTCAACCAATGCGCAATTATTAAATTTCCATTTATGAAATAGGCTATATACTATATATGCAACTTATTAGAAATTGGAACAATTTCATATAGCAGCATATCTAGCCCACACAAATGTATGTTTATGTGCATGTAATACATTTTTGGGGCATATATGTCATGTACATATAGGGCTGTCGTTTAAGCATGTTAAATGAATTATTTAGTAAAATAAAATAAAAAATAATGTGATTAAAATATTTTTACGCCATTAATCAGCAGTTCGAACGAATCAAATGAATGAATGAATGACTCAATAACTTTTTAAGACATTTACCACCACCTACTGGCAGTTTTAACTTCTTATTTAGAGTATAATTTCATTTAAAAATATATATATAATAAAATAAAAATAATAAAAATAAATAAATATATAGTTGACCCAAAAAGAAAAACTATAATCATTTACTCACCCTCCCTTATGTCATTTCAAACCTGTCACTTACTTTCTTTTATGGAACAGAAAAGAAAATAATGAAGAATATGGATAACCAGGAGAAAAAGAAGAATGTTGGCAAACAAGCTGATTTAAATACTGAATACTGAAACTTAAACGTTTATGTATAATAATTTTATATTGAATCAAATAAAATATTTCTTTCTAAAGCTACTTTTTGTAACATCTACTTGATAGTTTTCTCATTTGACACAATAATGACTTTAAATTATCTTTTGGGGGGTATTTTCATAGCCAAATTTAATTTGCGGTTAATTAGATTAATTAATAGCCACATCATGCAATAATAATTAGATTAAAAAATTTAATCAACTGACAGCCCTAGTACATACAAATCCATCCTAAAAAAAAAACTGTCAGTACATATTTTAATGATATGATAATATTTAAGGAAATAGAAAAGATAGACATGTATTTAAAAAAAAACATATATTTATAAACAGATTTTTTGAATATATGTTGTTTTAATAAAGTTGCATATATAAATAAAATATATATTGTTGAGATATATGGTTGCCACATAAAATACCCTATAAAAATCATCGTATAGATATTAACATTTGTATATATGAATATATGTATGTGAAAATTATACATATGACAATATAACTCATGATATAGGTCTATTATTGTCATACATATGTCATATTTTACATTAAATCAGCGTGACCGTGAGCATAAAACATAGCTATAATATGCATACACACACACACACACACACACACACACACACACATGCATAGTATATACCACTGAATATTTCTTTATATGCATATTTTTTGGTCAAACAACAAATCATTGACATTCAGGTGCTCAGGTTTTTTTTATTTTTTTTTTATTTTTTTTTTTGGAAAATTGATTTTAGTTACCATGGAAACAAATTAACCCATGAAAATGGATTTAAGCCAGTCCATAATGAAGGACTGCTCTTGCTTGTGCACTGCTCCTCGTTGCAGAGGAGAGCCCAGTCAGCTGTGTGACACTGATGAGCATGTGCCACTAATGCAATGACTGCTCCAGCAGATCCATCAGCATTGATCCTCCTCTGGCCATTGGCCATCCAGAGTCTCCTCCTGATCCCACACAGCTCTGATCTGATCTCTGAGCCCTCCAGAGACAAAGTGAGCTCCTTCACAAGAGCCTCCATGCCCCCTTACACAGAGTCTGCCCAGAGCAGCAGAAGCACCCTCAAACACGCTGTGAGAGTGAGAAGGAGAGGAAGAGGGTGTTGCATGGATCCGCAGCAGACCACACAGTGTCATGTGGCTTGTACGTATTGGTGCTTTTCAGCAGCTGGCTTTGTGGTTTGCCTATCTTTTCTCTGTGTAGTGCTCAGGCCCAGCCTCCACAACGCTTTTATCTTCTCCCTCTTCCTTTCAGACCGCTTTTATCTCTGATGTTCACACACCAACATTCTTGACTTCTGCATCAGTGGCATGTACAGTAAGTGAGCAAACATAAAAGACACTAAATATCTCATTGCAAAAAAAAAAAAAGAAAAAAAGAACACAGTCTTGTTACTCTTGAGAACAGCGGGTGTTTTTGCCTCTATGGTTAGTTTTGGTTTTTTTCTTTCAGGTCACGGCGGGGCAACATTATGAATCTTGATGAACACATTATAGTTGATCCGTAGCTAACTGAATGATAATATTTAGACCACATTTAATTGGCCAGTGGAAATGGAAATTCTTTCAAGCACTTTGTGATGGCAGTATGAAACTAGCAAATAAATGTCTCTTTATTTCCTCAGTTGTGATGAGGTGTTAAGCTGCTGACTACAAACAGCATAAGACTTTCACTGTGCATGTGAATGAACTCCTACACACTGCTTTAAACTGTCCTCTTTCTTATAACTACATATTTAAAAAAGAAAAAAAAGAATCCACATATTGGCAGAAAAAGAAGTTATTTTATAGACTTGATGGGGTTTGAATGGAGGGAGTTCCATGTAAGAGCATAAAGTGTTATGTATTTATAAACACAGCTACTGTACTTATTAATATTTAATGTTTTATTTCAGTTGGTGAGTTTATTATCTTATAAAGGAATCTTTAGAGGAAAAACTGTGTGGACGGTTACTGTATTCAACAAACAATAAGTATTATTTGGATAATATTTAACCACTGAATGCTGGAATTGATCAGAATCAAGAACTCAAAATAGCCAAAGAAGCTATATTTCTTCAAAATACTTTTAGGCAGTTTAGTATTTTAAAGGGTACTGAAGTTCAACTAGTTAAAATTAGAGCTTGTAGCAGTTTTAAAGCATCTTTCCCGACACAAGTGCAAAGACCAAGTGTGTTTAATCCCCAAATCTGCATAAAATGGCTTTATTCAAACAAACTCAAAGACATAATCCCACTCCACTCAAAATACCGAATCCGTTGGAGTCAACATCTGTGAGCCTCACATTTCCTTCACTCTCTGCTGCATCATCTCCTGATACATGCACATTGAGAGGCTCAGATTCGGATATTGCTGACAGCTGAGACAGGACCAGTCCCAGCAGAGCACACGGGTGAGATTATAGGACACTATCAGGTGGGCTTCATTTTCTGTCTCTGACAGCCGTCCAGCTGTCCCTGTGGTGAGCGCAGCACGTCTGCCTTGAGGCTCCGCAGCTGCTGCCCCTGTTTCCCGTGCTGACGCTATGCCCCTCTGCCTCCCAGAAGAGCTCTCAGTGTTCCCATTGGCCGATAGGAAGCAGTCAGAGATGCATGAGTCATCGCCCTGTGCCTCGTTTATCAAGCCTGCAGGGTTAGTTGACTTCACCTGTCTGAGAAAGGCTAATTAACGTCTATCGTATACTGTTTGCTCCTGCCACAGGCAGTCGTGTTATAAAGCTCTCATATGATTGGGCAAGAGGGCATGATTGCGGTGTGATTGCACATAATTATGAGCTGCCCTTTGCTGTTCAAAGACTTTTATGGAAGAGGGCTCTGTGGTTGCCCAACTACTGCACAGACTCAAAAAAAAGCTTTTTTGTTGAAAAGTTTGGTCAGAAGCCATATGCTAACTGTGATAACGTGATTTGTTATTTCGTTTTTTACTCACTGCCATGATTCTATGTTGTTGTGGATGGTTGCCACGCAGTTGTTAAAGAGTTTGGGGTGGTTTTTAGCATGTTGTTATGTGGCTGCTAGGATGTTTGCATGGTTTTTAAGTGGTTGCTCACTGGCTCTGTCACAATACTGTATACTTTCACTGTACGGAAAAGAGCAGCTCGGACATTCTTGAAAGTATCTTATTTTGAATTTCAGCAGAAGAGCAAAACCTGCTACCAGAGAATAAATTCAATAAGAGAATTTATGCCAGAGAATTTTCAGTAAGACCATCTGCTGTTTTTGTTTAGACCTGTTTGAAAACCAACCCATGTTTTTATGCTCCAAACATGAAGATTTGTACATTTGAAGTGGTGGATTGACAAGAAGATAATGCAAAACATATTTATGTTGTTTAATTAATATAATAATTGATCAGTAATTTACAGTAAATGAGCATTAAGACTATAAAATGAGACAAAATTAGAAGAAAATGTATATTCATATATGTCCTGTAATATCTACCATTCACAGACTCTAAATACCAAGCAGCCAGATAATTTTCAGCCCCCAAAGAGACCCACAATTTAATTAAGGCTCTCTTCTTTTGTAGTGTGAGAGCTTCGAGAGAAAAATAGGAAATCCCTGATTCACATGCATATTTATCAACTTTTTAAACTCATATTCATTTTATTGACTCCATTTTCATCAACTATTTTTTCTTACGCCTGTGTTTACTCACTGCAGTTAACAGCGGAGATATGTGTGAGGCTGTGATCTCACATTATGACTCAGAGAGGGGCTTGTTTTCATCCCTCTAACTGTGCCGAATGAAACCTTCCCCCTTCACCAAGATTCACAAGCTAAAAACATAAAAAAGAGGCAGATGTTGAAAAGCTTGAGTTTCTGTGTACATCTTCTGTGTTTTAAATTCATTCCTCTCCACAGTGATTAAGGCATGGGTGAGATTAGCAAATTTTATTGCCCTATGTTGCTATTCCAGGGTTTAGAAGCATGACCTTTATTTGCATGTTAAACCATATGTTTGACTCTCACAATGCAGCAGCCATAAACACCTGGCCATTAGTGAGTGTAGCATGTAGCCTGGTAAAACAAACCAGCCCTGATTGTGCTAATTGTTGTATTACACCTAATTTGAGCACCCAAGCCTAAGTGAGCTATGGTAGATCAAGATGCATTGATTCCCAAGATCTGAACAATATCTATATCTGATAATAATATCCAGTTGAGAAAGGGCATTAGAGAAAATTGCAGTCTTAATTTTGCCAGTCATAAAATTGCACATTTTGCTGGAAGCTGTATATATATTTCTACTGAGTGTTCATAATCATCTGACAGAGTTCACTGAACAGGATGTACCTCTGAGGTCAATGCTGAGAGAAGAGGTTGGATCCAGCAGGCATATGAACATGAATCATTGTACCCTTCCTCGCAGAGATGCACCGTGCCTTCTCTTTGCTGGCAAACCTCCTGGTTGGCAACTGTGACAGACTGAAGGATGCGAAATGGGCTCAGATTGGTTCACCCCTGGTGTGTGGCCTACTTTCATGCCTGACCGTTCTTTTATTCTAGTTTGGATCCAGGAAACTGTTCTGGTCTGTGCATTGATAAAGTGGGTAACACTTGGTGTTAGTTTAATTGTTAAGATGACAACCCCATGCTTAAGAGGTAACTAGGATGAGGATTTAAGGTGGAGAAGCTGTGCATTTAAGGACATCCAATAAAATCTTAAAGGGGTCCGTGGCACTTGTCCTAGTGGATGAACCAATGCCTGCCATCCCCAGTATGGGCTGTGGACAAACTTGGCCAATTGGCAGCAGGATCCACAATAGCCCACAGAGTCCCAAGGTAATGACAAGTGGAGCCTTCTGGCCTGCCAAACCAACGATTTAATCCATGGACACTACTAACATAAGGATTATCGCATTGTTACAGTTTGTTGAACCAGTAATACCAGTGACCATTGCGGTCAAGCAGGGAGAACTTGGGCAACTTGATAATCCAGTCCTAAAAGACCTGAGGAGCCATTACTCCTCAAGTGTTCTTGGTTTGAACATGATGACACCTCAATGATAAATGGGGGGAAATGCACAAGTATTGCAAATGATCTCTTCATAACACACATTTAATCCTTCATAAATAAAAAATAACTCATTGTACTCAAACTAGCATTATCTGCTGCACACAGATGGACTCCTTCAGAGATTTAGTTTAACTCTTGAAAGTAAATTTAACATTCTCCCCGTAAAAAAGGTTTAAACATCCTGGCTACATTATGTCCCAGTTACAGAACTTAAAGTAGTTTTAGATTAAGTTGTTTCTTAAGGTGACATCTGCATTGTTTTATAGTAAAACATGCTATAAAGGACAAGGCGCAGCTGTTGTAGACCAGGAGCTCCTTGCAAAAGCTTGGCACCTTCTGGTTGTGTAGTGACTTTACCTTTTTTTGGATGAAGTAAAGCAGGGCCTTACAAAAAGCAAACTGACAAGGACCAAGGGTAATACAGTGTCCCCCTATTCAGCATGCATTACAGGAATAATGGACCTCTTGTACACTGCAACATACCTGGACAAGCTTGAAGAATCTGGACGGATCTACTATGTCCCCAAAAGCTGCTCAGGGACTATCTTGACTATCTGCTAACCTAAAAGAAATATCCCTATAGGTTGCTGATTGGGTTTTCAAAGCACCAGGGATTTCATTAAAGGACAGTAGACAAACAGTGCCTTGACACTGTAATTTATGGCATCTTTCATCATTCAGATGCAACTGCAATTGTGGTTATTACAGTTCTTCAGGGACGGCTAACATCAGTGCTGATAGACTGTCATGATGCCCCCATCCTGATACATCTGGTGGTTTAGCTGAGATACAAACACTCACCGCCACCTCACCCGGGACCCCTAAGTGCCTCTTTATCACCAAACAGCAATCATAGAGCTCATCTACCCTGCAGGCTCATTCTCCACTATACCAAATAGCTCACAAAATGGTCCTCTGGGGTAATATAATACATAATGTCCATGCCTCTTTTCACAACAGAGCACACCTCGTCTGTTCCTTAAAATCACACAAAACCATTTACGAGTAAAGCAACGAAAAAGCATCTCTGTGCATATACTTTGTTCTCTCATGGTCTCTTACTAGTATCTTGTATTCAGTAGTGTTTAACCAATGCATTTAGTATTACCAATGTTTTAATGCATTAGGGTTAATCATACAAAAGTTTTGTATACAAAGTGAATTAGACAGGATTACAAATTGGATAAATACCTAGAGTTCTACTATTATGGTACTTTTCATAACCATGAAAAGGAGAACAGTTGCAGGCATCATATTCCATTATCAAATATGGTGTCATTTGCCATTTTTATGGAATTATTATATCTGATAAAGCAAGGTAAAAGGCAGTATAAGACATGCAAGGAGTATGTAGAAACTAATCGACTGCATTGGTATTCTGAGCTGTCGGGAGTGTGTTGTGAGAATAGGTTTATTAGTGTTTAAATGACTGCGATCATTTACTTTGTCCTTTTACTGCATGTCAACATGTGAAAAGGAAAGGAAAGTGCTTTTCAACCAATGCCTCCACAATATGGACACATGCTACACGTTCCCTAGAGATGTCACAATACCTCGCTCTAGGTAAGTCGGATCTGTAGATCAATTACCTCTTGTCTCAGGAGAGACGATGAGGTTGACTCACTGTCAGTCACAGCAAGACAAATGCAAACCACTGACATGGAATCGATTTTTCAGACCCTTTTATAGCATTTTCCATTTGCCAAAAACCAAGCTGTGCATTACATCCATATTTTAAATTCTGCAAATGCACCTCACAGGGGCATTGTGTAGCTTTATATTTTCCTATGCTAATGATTTTTTAAAACGTTTTTATCCTGTTGTATATGAGTAACAAAATATGAGATATGACAAAAAAGACAATAGTGCTATAACCTACAAATAAATCATAGAGATATGAGTGATATTAGGGCAATTTGAACCTTATAATAAATGTATAACTGCATCATTGCAGCATTAAATCACATTTCTATCCTGTCTGGCTTGCTGTAGCTCGGCGTTTAAGCACAGATGTCAGCTTTTAAGCAGCATGACAAATCTCTTTTTGAATAACTTTCTCTCTGATCGTTCTGTGTGACACACCTCTGTTATTACCAGATTGAATCAAAGCTGTGGCCTTTGTGTCATGTTGTTGGATTAACAGAAAAAGAGCAACATGTCATAACATTATATTGCTGCGACACCCCACAGGCTGTCAAAACTGTTATCTTGTGCTGAGAAAAAAAAAAATACGAGTGATTAATTTGGGAGGACATTTTTTTTCCACTGCTCAGTGAGGCATGAAGAGCATTTTGTATTTCTCTCTCATTTATCTTCCGTTTAATCCAGGAGCTAAAATCAATATCTGACTAACTGTCTTTTACAGTGCAAACAGAATGACAATAACCCTGCCTTGAAGATTTGATATCAATTTCTAGCCTTTATTTGTCCGTACTTGGAAATCTTGCATGATGCATTTGTGAAAATAAATGTTCAACAGAAACAAACAACTTGATTTTATTCTTGGGAATTGATTAGATGGTGAAAACTGAAAAGTGTGTGTTAAATACCAGAATGCAACCAGATCTACTTTGTATGATGAACAGAGCAAATTGTTAAGTGGTTATTCCCTCTCAAATCATCAGTTAAAGGGGTACTCCACCCCAAAATGAAAATTTTGTCATTAATCACTAACTCCCATGTGGTTCTAAACCCGTAAAAGCATTGTTCTTCTTCGGAACATGATTTAAGATATTTTGGATGAAAACCTGGAGGCCTGTGACTGTCCCATAGACTAGCAAATAAATAACAGTGTCAAGGTCCGAAAGTCGTCATCAGAATACTCCATCTGCCATCAGACGTGCAATCTGGGTTATATGAAGCGACAGGAACACTTTTTGTAAGCAAAGAAAACAAAAATAACGACTTTATCAAATAACTCCTCTGTCAACCTCCACATCACCGTATCCCCATAACACCCTATTCTACGTAATCCCCCCTGTATCATCCGCGCCACGAGGATGCGCTGTTTCTACGTGTATTTAGCTTTGATTTGAAACAAAACAGCGCATCCTTGTGGTGCAGATGATACAGAAGAGCATACACAGAATACGGTGATATGGAGAGACACAGAGGAGACTGTTGACAAAGGAAATATTTTTGTTTTCTTCGCTTACAAAAAGTGTTCCCGTCACTTCATTTAACCCAGATTGCACGTCTGATGGCAGATGGAGTATTCTGACGACGACTTTCATACCTTTTATGGACCTTGACACTGTTTTATATTTGGTCTATGGGACAGTCTCAAGCCTCCCGGTTTTCATCCAAAATATCTTAAATTGTGTTCCGAAGATATATATATAGAGTCAAAAGTTGATTAATGATGTGATTTGAGAATGCATAACCACTGAGTAAATGATGACAGAATTTTTACTTTTGGGTTCACTATTATTGTAAGAACTAAGCAGCTATTTGGTGTATGGTTAATGTTAACTGTGTGGCTTACAGGACAGAGAAAGAAACTTTTTGAGGAAGAGCAAGACTGAAGAAGCTGTGCACACTTAAGACCAGGAACATGCATGAAGTAAATAAGGTCCTTTTTGATTTTATGTTGATGATGCAGTGCAAAAGTTAGGATCTTCATTCATTACGCTCTTAAAAAAAATAAAGGTTCCAAAGTTGGTTTTCAGGGAAATTGAATAAAAGAGTTGTTTTCGGTTCACCAAAGAACCATTCAGTTAGCAGTTCAAGTGTGAAGAAGATTTTAAAATTCTAAAGTACCTTTCTCACCAAAAAAAAAACTTTTGTGGAATGGAAATGTTCTTCATGGAAATATAGATGCCTATAAAGAAGCTTTATTTTAACACCACTGACAGGCTTTGAAGAATTTGATGGAATGCAAATGATGAGCCATTGTCTTCTCCTCATCAACAGCCTCTCTCTGACTCTGTCATTATGCAGTCTGTCTCTCTTCCATGATGCCAACTGTGGGGGTCATATTATGATGCTGAACGATGTGTGGTTTTGATCATGATAAATTTAGACCCAGCACATTTTCCATACTGTCAGCTGTGACTGACAATAACATTTGATGAAAACACACCAGTCGGTCTTTCCAATTAAACCAACCACACTGAAAAGTAGAGATTATAGAGCTTATTAACTAGAATCATGCTGCTAAATCAGAATGAATATGAAATCCCTCTCACCCCTTTGTGACTCATTCACTGATGTCTAAGATTAAAAAGACTGTCAGATGGCTAGAAAAAAATATGAAGGACAGAAAGTGAGCAAAACAAAAAGCAGCCAGCCTTAGTCTCATGGTCACTGCAGCTATAAACTCAAAGCATTTGTTTAATTTATAATTCATAATCAGGTGATACGCATTGTGAAAAAATGTTCACCTAAAAATGGGCTTCATGTGATACCACCAAAAATTAACTGGTTTTATTCAGTGGTTGGGTTTGACTACATTAGGGATAAGTCAAGCAGAAATAGTTTATTCAATAATGTTGTTACAAACCTGACTTACTTTCTTCTGTGGAAAACAAAAGGAGATATTTTGCAAATTGCTAGTGATGGCAAGACTGATTCATTTCTGTGAACCGGTTCTTTTAGGTCAGGGGTCACCAAACTCGGTCCTGGGGATAGCTATGTTCACAATAATATACTGGTGGACTACTTACTGAATACTGTGCAGTATACAATACGTAAAATAATAAGGATGTGTTCTGAAAAGCATACTTTAATGCCATGCTTCATAAATTTAAATAGTTGTGCATTGCTAGTAAATGTGATTTTAATTTGCATAATGCATTGTGGGATGAATCAAAATAATTTTTTTGTGGTAATTAACAGGTAGAGCTTCACTTATTTTGACCTCAGAATCAGGGTTATTATAGTTAAAGGGGTCATATGATGCTGCTAAGAAGAACATTGTTTTGTGTATTTGGTGTAATGAAATGTGTTTATGCGGTTTAAGGTTAAAAAAAATCTTAAAAAAAAATATCCACACACCTTGAGAACGACGCAGCCGGCAAATCCCAACAATCAGAAACCCTTCGTTTTTCACAAGGCTCATCTCTCTGAAAAGCGAGGTGTGCTGTGACTGGCCAGCTATCCAGCGTGTTGTGATTGGCCGAATGCCTCAAGCGTGTGACAGAAATGTTACGCCTCTTAACATATTGTGATTGATGCCTTGTCCGGCTGGAGCGACTGGACAAAAACATAAAACCCATTATACACGTGATATAAACATGATTTCTAGTCGTGTAGAGTAGTTTTGCGTTCTCAACGAAACAGTGTCACATACCACGGCCGGCTTGAGTGAGCAGAGGCCGGAGGTCTAGAGTGAGCCGTGGCAGGCGGCTTGAGAACGTTGCGGCAGGCGGATTCTACGAAGGAGCGTAGCTTGGTCTTGCGGCAATCACATGTGACGACCCAAGGCTGGACACCGCTTTGTTCACGGTGAAAGCTGATTTGGCGATCCACAGTGCAAAGTTGATGTATTTCCTCAGCGACCAGCACGGATCAACTCCAGACATGACAGGGCAGATATTGTCCTCTTTAAAAGGCCAAACAAAGTAGTTTCGCTTTCACAGTGAAACACACGGCATCTATACGACATGGCGGCGGCAACAACAATACTACAACGGGAATAAAAGGTACGCCTTCTTTCTCTGTGTGAACATCTGGGCAGCGTTATGCAAATCTTCCCACATACTGACGTAGAGATGTGGGGGCGTGTTAGAACGAACGAGCTGTTTCAGAGGGGCGTGGACGAGTGTTAACTTTTATAAAGAGGATCTCTTTGGATTTGAGACTTTAGTCTTTGCAACTTCACAGATCTTCTTTATTCACCAAGAGCTTGTAACACTCCAAAGAGAAAGGAAAATTTGAAATCGCATCATATGACCCCTTTAAAGGTGCTGTATGTAGGATTGACACCGAGTGGTTAAAGTAGGTATTGCAGTCCAGAATTAAAAATATTGGAGAGGGGTTTTTTCACCCGGCCCCTCGTCCTCAGACTTGACGCACACGCAGGTTGCCAGATTGATGACACCAACAGGAATGAACGCACTTGACGATGAATGAAATTAAATTTGCTGTGTTTTCCGCCAACTGGCAACCCGGGGGAGCAGAATACAATTGGGTAAACTGGCAGTGGGCGGGTTTCACAAACCAAAACAAATACTGACATTCTGCCTGGAACTCACATTTTTTAAGGGAGAATAACTGACTGTAGCATTGTTTTTCAGATAAACAAGAACGTTAACTTAGCATGTTTCTTAAATATCTGCAAACATATTATGGTATTTTTATGCTTTATTAGAGTCAAAATCTTACATACAGCACCTTTAACTAAAACTAAAACCAACAAACAACATTTCTAATTTTCATTTAGTTTAACTCAATGTACTATTTATAAAAATTAACTATAAATAAAAAAAAATAAAAAACAAAACACAAAATGTTACTTAAAATAAAATAATACTTATAATATTTTATAAAACATTTTTATATAAAACATTCCTAATTTTCGTTTAGTTTAACATTTTGTACTAAAATAACTTAAACCGAAATAAAAAGAATAAAAAAAATTAAAATAAATAAATGAATAAAGATAACAAAATAACTTAAACTTTAACTAAAATTAAAATGCAGACAGAAAATTCAAAAATACATAAAAAAAATCAAATGTAAAAAAAAAAAAAAAAGATAAAAAATAAAACAAATGGTATCTCAATTATACTAAAGTAACATAGCTCAGAATATTCCTTTAAAATACTCTGTGTCTTTCCCTATATCCCCAGACACTCAAGCAAGCAAGTACGTGGAGTACACATGAAATAAATATGCTTGAGATAAAGAAGACGTCTCCTCTGAGATGTTTGGCTGGGCGGCACAGGGTTGGCATTAGTTGTACAGAGTGGTCTGATGCCATAATGGAGACAGATGCTGGGCTGATACTGCATTAACACAGAGGAGAGGATGGCTGCACACCTGCACACTCACATCCTTTAGTCCAAACTGTTCATTGCAATGTCCCCTTTTCTCAGACAACATGAAGGCTTTAAATGTAAATCTGGTTTTATCAGACACGCCTGAAAAGGTCATGAATAGAAGATATTTCCAGCAGAAATGGAACACAGAACTGAAATAGATTAAGGCTTACGAAGATTAACCCAAGAGAAATGTTGCCATAAAAAAAAAAAAAAAAAACAGTGAGGCAACAGAAATTACACACTTTGCCTTTAAAGTCAGCATGCAATGCAAAACCATCTATAGGCCTACAGGCAACTAAATGCACACTTGAGTACGTCTCCTGTATCATCGTTTCTTTACCCATGGAGTCTAAATAGAAGTTAATAGAGATTGAATCTAAAAGTTTAAATATGATTTACAGCCGTCCAGCTCTGTCCATCTGATTTACAGACTAGTCAATACAATATAAGGCTATAGCAATCTTCAGAGGGCACAAGGAGAATATAAGCAAACAACTAACTATTGTTTTGATAATGACTCTGTCAGTCATTTCTTAATTTATCTGGATATTCCATATAATTTTATTCTTGAAGTGCACAAAAATGGTTATAATCCTATAAAGATTACAGTATAAGTCACTTTTAGAGGCTGGGTTACATCAGGATATTTTGTCAAATTGAAAGGCTCACAGTATAATTTGTTCTGTTCTGTTTCCACCACAGAATTAAAAAAAAAAAAAAAAAAATTATAAAATTGCAATTTTATATCTTACAGTTCCGTCTTATATATAAATGCACAATTCTAAAAAAATCATAATCATAAATCTCAATCAATATACATTTTATAAATTTATATCTCTAACAACTCATTTAAAAAAAATATATCTCTAATAATTCCATGCATTTTTACATTTAAATGTTCTAATAATAATAATAATAATAATAATAATAATTGAATTAAATGCATTTTCACATGATTAAATAATAATAGCACTAATCATTATAACAATAATAAAGATAGTTAATTAAATTAAAAGCATTTTCAAATTTTTTTTAAATGTTCTGACAATAAAAAAATTATTCATTCATTCATTCAATGCATTTTACATATTTAAATGTTCTGATACTAAAAAAATTAAGAATAATAATAAATAATGTTATATAATTGTCACATTTATAAAGAAAACGCTTTGTAATAAAATAGAAGGTTAATTCATCAATAATATCTATAAAATGGATTTTAAAATATTAAAATATTTCAGAGGAATAAATGTATTGAAAAAGAATTATTTGCTAGAAAAGCTGAAGAACATGATCATATAAAACCTCTCTGTTACCCATTTATAAATAGAGTAAAATCCAATCTTCACCATTCAGAGCATCTCAGAGCGAAACCCTTCAGCATTCATCATTTGTTTGGGTGATATTTGTGTTTCTTCAATTACGTTTGAGTCATGAAGAGACCGATGAATGTGTCTTGAAAGGCCAGTGCAGATGAAATTGTTGCCCGCTGATAGTGTGACACTCTGTATATGTGCAGTTCATTATTGTTTCTCTGGAGATGCTCATGATAATATCACACAGCGATTGTGAGGCGAGATCGGCTCATTAGTTCACCGTGGGCATCCGGGACTCATCTGAAATCGTACGGTAATACAGTTACAACAGTGTTTATTCTCTGGATCACTGCTGTGTTTGTCTGCTCGACTCTGAGCCTGTAAATCTAAACTGGGATTTCAAATGCACACCGTGGACAAGAATCAAGAAACATAGACAGTGTTATTTTTCTAATCTATTCTTAATGAAATCTGGCTTGCAATATTTATATCTACATATTGCACATGCTATGTAACTAATCATACTCTTTAAATACCACATGAAATCAAAATGTTTGGGCTTTTAGTCCAGAGGCTAGTATTTAAAAGTATATAGTATACTAGTATTTTTTATTTTATTTTTTTTTGGGCGTGAAAGGTTCTTATCTTATTTGTTTCAGTAAAGATGACCCCATTGTATATTGAGCTACAATTTCTAATGCATTATGCAAAATATAACATCTCCGAAGCAGTATTGTTATTAACTTAAATGAAATCTATTGAAAAATATTGCATCACAATAAATTAGATTTTAAAATATATTCAAATAGAAAACAGTTATTTTAAGTTTTTAAAAAAGATTTTTTGATTTAATAAATACAGCCTTGTTGAGTATAAGAAACTCCTTTCCTAAAATTTAAAATTTATATTTTGAAATGTAGTATATTCAATTAAAGATATTATATTATATTATATTATATTATATTATATTATATTATATTATATTATATTATATTATATTACATTACATTACATTACATTACATTATATTATATTATATTTGATTTCATATGGGTACATAATTCAGTTCAAGTTTCAATGCCATTGATTTATTTTCACCACAAAAAAAAAAAAAAAAATTGAACATTTTCACCACAGGATTTTATTGATATTTGAATGAAGCACAGCTCACAAGTCACTTTCAAACCAAGCAGCAAAGTGAATTCACATGACCAACCTGAACAAGAGCGAAATCTGCGTGGAGAAAGAAATTACGATTGCAATTACTGGAATTTGCCCACACTTATATGAAGGCACTCGGGACATATCTAGATGGCGTTTACACAACACAGTTTACAACTAAAAATAGAAAACATTTTATGCATTTAGGCCGTTCATTTACACAACAATAGTGTTTTGGGAGCCTGAAAATGCAGACGTTTAAAAACGGGTTTCAAATTGCACGTTTTTGAAAATGATACCATTATTGTCTCTGTGTAAACTACAAAAATGCTAATTTGTGAAAACTGTGACGTTATGTGTTCAGTCTAGGAATGCATATGTGCTGCTCAGGTCTGTAGTGACATTGCCAACTACTGGCCTGGCATCAATAATACAGCATTTTTCAGATCTGTATAAACAGGGATTGTTTTGACGTTGTCAATGCAAAACTTTTCAAAAACGCAAATGAAAAACTTTTCATTGTTGTTGCGTAAACGCACTCCTAGAGCATGATGTGAGGGTATCTGTTGACCTGAACCACTGAGCAAACACCAATAAAACCCAGCAATCACATCACAACACTCTAAAAACCACTCAGAACACCTTAGCAACCATGTAGCAACGCCTCAGCAACCATCTACAACATTGTAATATTGTGGCAGAACAGCTCATGTTTTCTTCAGAATGCTGTTCTGCTATTTTTGGCTTTTCTAACCTCTGAAAATCCAGTGAAAAAATGAAAGCGCATGACAGTAATCAGGGATCTGAGTAATCCACATCTCTCACCCGTCTCACAGCGCAGTGTCCACAAAGAGCAGGTCTTTGATCTTGCATGGCTGCATTAGTGTGGCAGGCACTTGCAGTTTTTGATTGGCTGAACATGTCATCCTCTGTCTTATCCCAGGACATGTTTCACTGATCAGAACACCAACTAGCCATTCCATCTCATTTAAAACTGCAGTGTCATTATTACAGGACAATTCATGTTCAGTCAGGCTGGAATCACCTTTAGAAATGGCTTCATTATAAAATATTGGCTTAGCTGACATTTCATAGCCTGGTCAGGTGCCTGCCAATCTGAGCTGTTGAATGGTTTATAAACATTTCTGTTCATTCATTGCTGATTGTAGCATGCACGCACACACACTGTAGAGACACACTTTGTCCCTTACATAAATTTCTGAAGAGGTTGAGGCCATTTCCCTTCCTAAAACCATTTGTTTTCTTTTGGTTTTTTTTTTTTTTTTTAAATATACACACTTCTTCAGGCTAAACAGTCATCAGTCATTGTTAAAGTCAAATTTTAGGATAATACAGGTAACACTCTATTAACTATCTATCATTTATCACAGAAATTGATTTTAACTAATATTTCAGCTTGTGAAAAGAAACAAATATGTCAATTCAAACGTTTGCAGATAAAGTTTATAAGGTAATCGCATGGTTTTATGAACTGAGGTGAAAGTCGCCACTGTCTCCTGTGATTTTAAAATTCATTATTTGCTAACCCTTATGTTTTTTGTTGTTGTTGTTGTTGTTGTTGTTGTTTTTTAAAAGATTTTTCAAAGTTAAAAATAAAACAAAGATTAATTGGAGTATGTTTTAAAAGAAAATACTAATTTTATCTTTCTACTACAAAATTTTGTTTACTTTGGTGTGTAATTATTTGTGATATTTAACAATTTCTATGTGAAAATTATTTCAAAGTAAATCCTACACCATGTTTTTTTCAGTGTTTCAGTTTCACTGTTGACTGCACTTGTAGTGTACTATATGCTTAAAATATATATATATTTTTAAAAAACTATTTGCAGATAATGTTACTAAAAAAGACAACTGTGTAATAATGTAAAATCAAAGTTTCACTACATTTTAAAGAACTGTTTTAAGATAATTTTGTCATGCTTTAAAGAAGCACACTTATTTTGATGTTTTGATTAATCTACTAAAGTACATATAAAGCACTTGATTATAATTTTAACTTTAGTGTGTTATTATTATTATTATTTTAAATTTTAAGTTATTTTAAGTTATTTTAAGTGTATTAAGCTACAAATTTGAATGGACATTAAGTAAAATTTCATTTTATTATAAATGCTAGTCAATACATTCAGCAGTATATTTGAAAGACAACAGAATTATGAAATTACTCATAGAAATGTACTTAAGTCATATTTAAATGGGTCAAAAGTACCCTAAAGTTCATCTAACTGTATTTAATGTAAATGTAAAGTATTTTTATTTAATTGCATTCAACGTAAGTGAAAACATTACATTCAACTGCACTCAAGTATATTCTTTTAGAGCATATTATTATACATATTCAAAATGGACTAATGTTTTTCAAGGGTTTCAGAGTATTATACTTAAAAATGTCAACTTAGATTTTGTTCTGTTCCTCACAAAGTTTGACTTCAGAAGACTTTGATATACAGTAGTGCACAAGCCATACAAACTACTTTAATAGTGTGATTTTGGTCATGCTGAAAGGAGTTCTTCTTTCTTCATCTTACATTCTCTCTATAAGTTACATGATAACACAAAATAACAACAATCACAGTAATAATCAATCAAAAAATAATAAAAAATCACAAATAAAAATATAAGCCAACAATAACTAAAACATGTCATCAACAAACAAAAATAAGAATTTAAAAACTAACATAACAATTACATTAAATATCAAAAAAAAAACAAAAATAACTACACAAACAATTCAAACACAACAATTAAAGACACAATAATTGAAACCTGGCATCTACGAAGAGCCAGAAATGAATTTGTACTCACAGTACAGGCTCAGACAATTTTAAGTCCACAATAATTGAAACCTGGCATCTACGAAGAGCCAGAATACAATCTTTACAAACCCATCACTGAAAGTTAAAAAAAAAATCAATACTTAAGTTTGTTCCGCAAACACACCCAGTAAAAAGTGAAAGTGTGTGTCCCAAAGAGACGGTGGGGGTCCATCAAAGAGACGGTAAGCATCACTATATACTGCTCATTAAGGGTGAACGATCTAAACAGTTATTAAACTTGTCTACACATTTACATGACATGACTGCAACATTACAAAAAAACTCAAAAGATTTACATGACATGACTGCAGGATGACAAAACAGTTTCAAAGGTCCATATTAAGCCTGGACTGTCTAACAACACTCATCAGTGTCAGAATGGTTGATTTGGCCAATTAAATCAAAGTAGACGGGGTTTACTGATTACAGAAGCAGATCTTAAAATCCAGCACGAAGCGTCAGTTTTAACGTTGAGAGTGAGGTAAGATGGAAGTAGCAAAACATCAAATATTTGACAACTGTTTTACTCTAGAAATGTTAAAAGACTTCAATATCCAGTGATGCAAGCTACTCAACTTTTTTCTCAAATAAGTCCATTTTGAATTTAAAATATGGTGTCATTTATGTTACTGATGTAGTTCCTAAATGAATGTGACAAGAAATGTTTTACGGTTTTGACATAGGATTACCCATACAAATAAAAATATATGAGTAATTTAAATTTCTTACCAACTAGAATTAGACCCTAGAATTTTTTTCACTATTCTATTACTTTACGTTTATTAAAAAAGGACCCCCCCCCCCCCCCCCCCCCCCGTCCCCCAGACCCCCCCCCCCCCCCCCCCCCCCCCCCCACCCCCACCCCCCCCCCCCCCTGTCCAAGACATGCTTACAGTGTCTAAAAAAAGTTTTTCTTTATGTTTTTGAAAAGTTTCATGACAAGGTTTTTGTCTCTATAAATTTATCCCTTCATGCCTGGCCAGTAGATGGCAATGTCACTTTGTAAAGAAACTCTATGCATTTTTGTAGTGAACAGTAACAATAATGATACCGATAACAGTATAGTTTAAAAAAAAAAAAAAACACTTGCACTTTGAAACCCATTTTCAAACGTTTTAAATTTCAGGCCCCCAAAACACTGTTTTCGTATAAATGAACAAAACACAAAAAATATTTTCCATTTTTAGTAGAAAACCTTCACAGCCCAAAAAACCAACAGGGACCTGAGCCTTATCATAGAAACTCTTAACTTGGGCCAATGAGCAACCAGCCAGAACATCCTGTACAGCAATGGGTTAAAAACCAAATAAAACACTTTGGCAACCACTCTTCCACTCCTTCCAGAAATGTACAATTCCAGTTCTACTCATGTGCAAGTGTTACTTCAGATGTGAACACACTGGCTTTTAAGCTTTTATATCTTGTTGCTCTTTTTTTATGAACATTAGTGGGCTTTGAAGAGCAATTAGGCCAGCAATAATGTAACAAGCCACTGTTAACAAACTCAGTAGTGTGCCATTGGGCTCAAGAATTGTTGCTTATTGTAACATGGGTTGAGCCACCAGTGGAAACATTACAGAAAGACCTTAGACTATGAACCCAGCAGTGCGCCTCTTTGCTCCACGACGCATCTGGAGGGACTGACCACAGTGGAAACATTACACTTATCTGAAACAATGTGGCAAGAAAATCAAGAACTGATATATCAGACTGACCAAAGGACTAAGCAGAGGGTTTTACAAACAACTTACATTCAACATTTAGCATAATATTGCAGATTGTGCAAATATTGTATAAAAAAGTTGAACAACTAATTCAAGAGTTAGTTAAGATTTGCACAGAAATTCAGTAATTCATGTAAAAATGGTTTTATGATTTACACAGAAACAATTCACAGAAGAATAATTCTACAATTTAAACAGAAATTCAACAATTTGCATAAGAATATAAATTTACACAGTAATTTATTCACATAAGAATGGGTTCATGATTTACAAAATAAAAATATTTCTTATGATTTACACAAAAAATGCATACATTTGAACCTTTTTATTTAAAATTGGTTTTATAAATATTTTACTGTATATAGGAATAGTTTTACAAACGGTTTACTCAGACATTCAACAGTTTATGTAAGAATGGTTTTACGAACAATTTACACAAAAATTCAACAATTTACAAAATAATCATTTGAGGAGTGTTTTACACTGTAATTCAACAGTTTAATGTAGGCCTAACAACTACATACAATTAAGAGAGAAATTCAACAACTTGACAGTTTATGTGGGAGTGTTTTTAAGAATGCTGTATTTAATAAGTAGGACCCATAAAACAAAAAACTTCTACTACATTAAGTACATCAATAAAAAATAATGAAACAAGCATTATTATTATCTCCCTGCTCCGAAGCGAAACAATTCCACTGCTACATCATTTCTCATTTTATACCTTTGACTGGAGCAGGGCACCATAACGTGTTCAAAATCTGTTATTGTGAAATGTTGCTTAACATTTAAAAAGACGACCAAGGTGAACATAGTGTGAAAAGCTGTTTCGCTGTTCTGGTAATGCCCCATGTGCAGGCTAATTACAAATCAAATGTAGACAAGATGTGCAAGATGTCATAGGTGTTAGGAAGGCTTCATTAAATTAATTCTAACGTTAAACAGTTGAATATAAAATAAGAGACTGAAAGGCAGTGTGGTGCCCATTTCCGCCAAGAAATAAGATCATCACAGCATGCATGTGCTGCTTCTGACGCTGAAGATGATGATGATGTTAGGCTGAAGCAGGATTCACATGGTCTACCCCACCCTCGCTCTGTCATCAGATAGGAAACAAGGGGGTTTGTCTCGGGGAGCATCACCCCAGCAGAAACACGAGCATCAGGAGGCGTGTGGAGCGTCGCGCACCTTGGAGACGTCCAGCGCGTCCATGAGGAGAGGATGGAGACATGGCGAGCGCAGTTCTCCGTATCTTGACGCCAGTGCATTAAACATATATGTTTCATTCTCAAGAGCTTTAAAGACAGCAGGATCCTTTCGCTGAAAGAAGCGTGGTGAGTGAAAATCGCTTAATTTGACTCGTTTGATGCGCAATATGGAGACGCATTTGCGCTGGCGATGTTTGCAGAAGGTTACAAATAAACCTGACGCGTTCTGATTGCTGCATGTGCGCTTTTGCGCAACAGTGTTTGAATGAAGAAATTCATATGAATAATCACATTTTGGAGAGTAAAGTATTTTAAACTGCGTGCAGAATTTGGAGTTAGTGTATTTGCACGAAAGTGCATGCAAATAAATACAAAATAATAATAATAATAATCATAATAATAATAATATGCATGATAGATCGTTTGCGAGTGAAATATATGGCCAGTAAAACATTTTCTATTCATTTTCCAAATTTCTATTTTCTACTCCAAATGTCCTCTCTGCTTTATTTACTGTTGTTTTTAATGATCATGAATTGATAGTATCTAGCATTTTGTAGGACATTTATTACAGAAACCAGAGACATCTCAGGTTCATTTTTGGTTCAAAGGCTGTGCCCCTTGCAAACCTCCCATAAATCCTCCTTTCTTCAGAAAGATCTTTCATGTCTCCAGCCTCCCGGTGCACCATGAGTGCATTATGCCAATATGATTCAGAACAGCTTTTTGATATAATATGACGTTTTTACGAGTTATGATGTTAGAGCATAATAGGTGGGCTTTCATCAGGAGGATATTGTTGATATTGTTGCCCCCTGGTGGGGATTTTCTTTCAATAGGGTGTAAAAAAAATTCAATAGGGTGGGAAAAAAAGTGACCATATTTTTGTTAGTGTGATGCACTCAGAAGAAAATTCGTTTTTTAGTCCATTATACAGTATTTTGACTTGTACGCAAAGAAATAGATCCATAACGATACATCTTGTTTTGCTTTACATACAAAAGCAGGTTTTAACATGATTTAGTAATGCTAAAATTGGGATTGTAGTTTGATAATCCAAAATCAACCCGTTTCAACCCTATCTAGTTTCCTTCCCCATTATATAATTTCTTCCCATCACACGGAATCAAATTCTGCTTATCTGAGCAGGCGCTACAGCACTTAAATATAGAAATTGCTTTACACATGGGGCGGCAGTAGAGAGAGACCGACAGGGAGAGCAGCGAGAAAGGAGACCACTGAAGCAGCGAGTTATGAATTATGTAAGATTTTCTTCTGCATTTCTGTGAAACCACAGTGCAAGCTTGAAGTGGCAAAAATATGCTTTTATATTCACTGTTAAAGGAAGACTCACCTCCATGACAACGTGTCAACCTTAACGTGTTTAGTTTGCCCAAAAATAAAGATTCTGACATTATGTACTCACTCATGTCGTTCCAAACCCATATGCAGTTATTATTCCACCATCAAACACAAAATGAGCAATTTTAAGGAATCTTTATGCAGATTCAGTTGCAGTGACCATGTTTGTCAAGCTTTGAAAAACCCATAAAAGTTCATATGTCATTTAAGTTGTTATTCACTGACAGTGCTGCCTTCCAGTGATCTATAAACCTCTGAACTGCTGTGAACAGATCATTGAGTCACTTAGTAGAGCTCAGTCAGTCTTTTTTAACAACAGATCACGAGAATCAAGCCAGTTCTTTTCTATGAACCAGCTGATTCTGGCCTCATAAATTGAACTCAATCTACTGAACTGATCCAGTTCTCAAGTTGTTCTCTCTGACTAGTAATTCATAGTGGTTCAGTTATTTATTTTAGTCTATTCTAATATCAAATGGCTTGGAATTGTGTTTTTTTTTCAACTCAAATAAAAAAGTCAGCATGAAATGAAAATTCATCCTATTTTGTAAATGCATGTTATAAAGCTTGTGAACAATTCTTGCATGCTTGCATGTTTGCAGTTCTTGTGTTGTACTGTCAGCATCTGAGTTTGGGATGACACGAAAATGAATAAATAATAGGGTTTTTCGCAGAGGAAGGTTTTCATAGCTCCTATAACTATTGCTGGAAGTTGGCATGTCTGCACTGCAGGAACTGGGAACGATTTTAGTTATAGGAACACATTTTGAACCCACCAAAAAACTACTACAACAAATAATTTAATAACACAGCACAATAGGAACTTCCAGCGACGTAAGTATACGCTGTTTGGTCAAGCTTATGCCATACAAAACATTTTTGTAAAGCCACATAAACAAAAACTAACTACATGAAGATCAAAAACAGTGATAGTTGGACAGACACTGAAGTCCAGGCACTCCATCCTCCAGTTGTTGGCATTATTGAATGTCACGCTTAAATGATGCCGCTGTCGGCCGGCTTACGTCACTTCAGAGTTCCTATTGGTGCTGTGAATGCAATCAGGAAAATGTCTTTAGTTTTCAGAATACTGCCCGAAAACCTTTTATTATATAATGTTCATTTTATAGTCTTGCTCCAAATTCAACGTATTTCGTATATTTGTGTTTATACCATCAGTTAATCCTACGATGTTTGTTGTTTCACAGCTGCTCTGTAGCTGAAGAAAATGGATCCGTCCCCAACAGGTCAGCAGTACGGCTCCAAAAAGAGGGTTAAAATCCACCCCAACACTGTCACAGTAAAGTACACCACACATTTCCCCCAGCCGGGTGATGAGGGATACGATGACGCGCCGTCTTTTGAGGACTTCGGCTCATTCATGGACAACAACCCGAGCAAGAGACTGGTGTCAGAGAGCGGCCACGGCAGGACTTTATTCGGCACTATGGATTCTCATCCCAAAGCTGATCAGAGAGATAAAGGAGTGGGCAGTCAGCTGGCGAGCTTCGGCGAGGCCTCGGTCCTGGCATCGCGGGTCACCTGGGGTGCCCTTTTTGGGGCAGCCATCGCGCATGGTTGCGTGGCCCTCATTACACGCCTAGCAGCCGACCGTTCCAAAGTGCCATCATTAGAGCTCATCTTCATCCGCTCGGTGATCCAAGTGTTGTCCATACTGGTGGTCCTCTACTACAAAGAGGCTCCCTTTGGGCCGAAGGGCTATCGACTGCGTTTGTTCTTCTACGGGGTTTGTAACGTCATCTCCATCACGTGTGCATACACATCCTTTGCGATCGTTCCGCCCAGCAACGGCACCATCATGTGGCGGGCGACCACCACGGTTTTCAGTGCTGTTCTGGCCTTCTTGCTCCTAGATGAACGCCTCGGTTACACAGACGTTGTGACAGTCGTAGGTAGCCTCTTCGGCCTGTGTCTCGTCATGATCCCCAACATCGCCGACGAGGAGGAGTCCCCTCTGGGATTCTGGAAAGAAGCCTTCGGCTACACGATGACTGTCATGGCGGGTCTGACAGCTGCTCTGTCCATGATCGTGTACCGGGCCATCAAAGAGCGTGTCAGCATGTGGACAGCGCTCTTCACGTTCGGCTGGACGGGAACCGTGTGGGGGGCGTCCACTATGTTCATCATGCAAGAGCCCATCATTCCGTTGGATGGCGAGACGTGGGGATATCTCATGGGGATCTGCATTTGCTCCACCGTGGCGTTTCTGGGCGTCTACTACGCCCTCAACAAGTTCCACCCGGCTCTGGTCAGCACCGTGCAGCATCTGGAGATCGTGGTGGCCATGCTTCTTCAGCTCATCGTGCTGCGGATGATCCCGTCCGTGTACGACGTCTTCGGAGCGCTGGTCATCATGGTCAGCGTGTTCGTCCTCACGGGTCTCAAGCTTTACAGAGTGGGCCGGGCCATCCGACAAGATTACCAAGAGATTCTGGACTCGCCGATCAAATGAGAGCGTGTGTAGTGTGTTAGTCCCACTGTAAGTGTGTGTACTTGAGCGCATGAGGGGGCATGTATATGTGTGTGTGTGTGCAGTGTTTCTCAGCCCCCTTCTCTTACAAATGTGCAATCATTGAATATCTGGATCTTCGGCATTTATTTCAAATCGTGAAAAGAGTGCCATTGGTGTAATGTCTTTGCTAACTGTTGATGTGGGAAAATAAAAACAGTGATCCATAGTGCTCCCCTCTGATAGCATTGATTGTTTTTTCTTCTGTCACTGAAGTAAGAGAAAGAAGCAGTAGCCTAAATCCATAAACAGTGTGATCAGATGCTCTTACAGATCAATCAGAATGCAGTATTGCAATTTCACACACTAATCATTGCATTTGTCACACTTTTTTGTTTAATGTTCAGGTTCTTGGCTTGTTTTTCGAGATTTTACGGATCCAATTATTAATAAGAATTTATTAAATGTATTAAAATATTATATAGTTTTAAATTATTTAATTAATTAACAATTATTAATTGTTCACACACACACACACACACACACACACACACACATATGTATATACATATATATATATATATATATATATATATATATATATATATGAATAATTAATAATAAGATTGTTTATTATATTAAGCCAATATTTCACAGTGTTGTGTTATTTAGCTTCAAACAAATGACAGCTAAATTTGTACAAAGATATTGTTTAATTTAATAAGTGGCCTGTTTTTGTTTTTAAAACTGAATGCTAATCCAGCTTCACATCTGCTTCGCCCAGATTTTACTGATCCAGCCCAAATTTGTTTAATGGGCAAAGTAAACTAAAATGTCTTTAAAATATTATATATTACTAAATGTTTTTTAGTTTATAGATAGATAGATAGATAGATAGATAGATACACTAAAAATAATTTATATAATACATATATAAACATTTTTAAGCCAACATTTCACTTTAAAATGTTCTACCTTCAATCAAATGACTGATGAATTTGCACTAAAATATTGTGTTTGATTGGAAGTGAGACCCTTTTAATATTCCGTACTTATTTTGGCATCTCAGTATGCACAATTATATGCATTTTATTTAGCATTTATCATTGTTTTGTTGTTGTTGTTGTTGTTGTTTTCTGCCCATTTCCTACCTATTCTTCAGGTCATGACCCACCAGTTAAGAACAACTGCTCTAATCAACCCATATTTCCGTCAGCTATATATCTAAAGAGAACAAAAACCCTGTTGTAAAAATGTTATAAATTAATTTGTAATGATTTTCTTCAAATCTTCATCTCATCAGACTTGAAAGAAAACCTCCTTTGATAAGATTATGCAATGTCAAATGAAGTATTATAGGCACAGAGGAAGTGTCTTCCATTTCAGTCCTGACAGTTTTCTGTGAACTTATTCGACTCACTCTCATGATTATGTATCATCATAACCGTCATCATTTTTGCATTGGGTTGTGCACATGCTCTGTGTTTTCATTCCCCATCTCTTGCTCTTGCATATGAAGTCTATACATGTACAATATATATATATATATATATATATACACACACACACACACATGTACAGGTCCTCATGTTGATGGTCTGTGGTAGGATCTTCTGAAATTAGTCCCACTCTAAATAACCCCAGCCACTCTGCTGTTTACCAGCTTCATTTTCAGTGGTGTTTAATTCGATTCTCTTTTGTTTATACCCTGCCACAAAGGTTAGATTTAAGATTAAAGTAATCGCTTCCCTCAGGCATATGAAAGCTGTGGTCATGATGATTCGCTGCTTGGTTTGTTGGCAGGGCCTGGAGATATTTTTGTTATAAATCTTTTAAATAGCAGAGCATGAAATTTCCCCAGTGCTCCACAAGGTGGCACTTCGGAGGGGGTTTTCTTAAAGGAATTGTTCAATCAAGAATGATGTCACTGCTTACTCAGCCTCACATTGTTTCATACCTGCATGTTTTTTTTTTTTCTGTGGAATGCAAAAATGGGATTTGAAGAATTAAAATTAATGCAGCTCTTTTCTTTACTGTTTATCAAGCTCCAAAGTGGAACAAAAAAGATACATAACAAATAGTACAATTTGTGCACTGTATTCAAAGCTATTGCATATCTGTATACGAACTGTAATATATGGCACAGTCATATGAACTACTTATGGTGTATTTTAGTTCATTTATGGACTGCCTTTGCTTTATGAATATTCTTTAAAAAATGTTAAGTTCCACAAAAACAAAAATAACAGTATATGGGTTTAGAACAACATGACCGTCTTCTATTCATTTATAAAATAAGAGTGAGAGAGAGAGAGAGAGAGAGAGAGAGAGAGAGAGAGAAGAAATTCTAACTATAACAGTTAAAGGAATAGTTCACCCAAAAATTATAATTTGCTGAAAATACTCACCCTCAGACCATCCAAGAGATGAGTTTTGAAGAAATGTAACATTGCATCACTTGCTCACCAGTGGATGCTCTGCAGTGAATGGGTGCCGTCAGAATGAGAGTCCAAACAGCTGGTATAAACATCACAATAATCCACAAGCATTTTAACTTCAAACTGTTGCTTCTGGCTAAAATACGAGTCCACTATCAATAATATTGCTTCCTCCAGTGCCAAATCATTTCATCTGAATCAGGAGAGAAATCTGCACGGATCAAGCACTGTTTACAAGCGTCAACAGTCCAAAACAGCTCTAAACACACGTGTGTGGATCGACTGTGGATGTTCTTTACTAATCCCTCATAAAATTTGATATATAGGAATTTACAATGAACATTTACACATTGCTATGCAGTCACTTTTAATACTCCATTCCTCCTCAAAGTAATATCATCATTGCATGTTCACACAGTTCTTCATGAATTCATATGCCTGAAACTGACATGTCTGAATCAAGAGTTCTGTGTAGTGAGGGATACTGTGAGCGCCAGGATGTGCAGACCGTGTTCATGAGGCTCTGGATTAGGGACAGGAGGAGGCAGGAGTGGTCCAGGACACGTACAGTAAAGTCCATCTGTCAGGACAGGAAACAGATCGCATCCTGCAGTGTGTTGTGCTCCCAATTAATGGCTCTGTCAGCCATGCGTGAGGGACTCTGAATATGGGCATATCAAGATGATATTAAATTCAGAAGATTAGGTGTTATACAGACAATGCATCCTTTCATCTTATGATGTGGTATACAGCTCGGTCCAGCACAGGTTTGAGATCAGTGTTTGTATTTTTATAATTTAATACAAAGGTTTTTGATTACAAATTATAGTATGAGCATAAAAAAACAGAGTTAAGTCAAAAAAAAAAAAAAAGTGAATGTTAAAGACTAAGCAAGATAGGCTACTTCTTTTGCTTAAAAACACGAAAACATGATCAGTGTGACAAATTTGCTTTGATTTGTAATGTAGAAAACTGTAGAAAATGTAAAAGAAAAAAAATGTAATACAATTTTTTTTTTTTTTTTTTTTCTAGAAAGCTATACACTCCAGTGGTGATCTGCAATATTCAGTGATGGTAAAAAAAGGCCCTCAATATAATATAATATAATATAATATAATATAATATAATATAATATAATATAATATAATATAATATAACATAACATAACATAACATAACATAACATAACATAACATAACATAACATAACATAACATAACATAGATGGACGTGTTTGCCCCGTGTAAGATGTAGCTACTCTCGGGACGAGCCCAGCGTATACAATTGATGGACGTGTGCACTGACCAATGAGCAGAGAGATCACTTTTGGCTAACCAATAGGTAAACGAGTATGCTCTAGACAGCCCCGCCTCCTACAGCAGGTTAGATAGCGCAGCAGTGCATTGAGTAGAACCGCAGTTCTCAAGCTGGATACACAGAAAAGCTTTCCCGTGAAACCATCAGCGAACATGTAGCTGAAAACACGCCTGTGATCTCAGTAGTGCTGACCACCGAGTGTGCGAGGGATACACGGGAGTCCGGGCCGCTCAAGGGTAAGATGACAGATATCTGTGAGAGTTATGGTCTGATTGAAGCGAATAGAGCTAAAACAGTAAATCCGAGGGTGGTTCTGGCTAGAAATATTCATCTTCATAACGACAGAAATATACGAAAGAGGAAACAATCACAGAGATAAATCAGTGTGATTGTAAAGGGATTGTGTAAAGGCTGTGGTCAGGCCTCACACTGCTGTGGTTTTCTTCCATAGATAAATACAGAAAATGTTATGAGAATGATTCATATTAAAAACATGAATCATACACAAACTGCAGTGATGCGTGTGTTCAACAGGCCTTTATGCCTTTACATTGAAATCTCACAATGCAATAAAATTAAAGGCATTAGATGGGATTTCCTTATTGGTATTTGATTTATGATTATGTTGATGTGTTATGCAACAGCTATCAAGAAAGCACAAGTCTGCTCAGTTAATGTCTGATAGTGTTGCTTTGTGATCTGGGATCCTTACAAACCTGTACAAAAATCAGCTCGGGTTACTCTCCACTAATGCTGCGGTGCTTCATGTGTGCTCAGCTCTTTCACACCGAACTGTGAGTTACGATCAGACTCTGTGAGATTCCTCAGCAAGCGCTGAAGTGTCCACACAGATCAAGGGGGAAGGATAAAGGGTACAATCCACAAAGAAAGTTCACTTCAGTGTCTCCTTTGGTGGATTAATATGTAGCACTTTACACTAAGACTCATTAGTTAACATGAACTAATATTGAGCAATGCTTCTACAGCATGTATTCATCTTAATGTTAATTTCAATAATTACTAATGCATTATTAAAATCAAAAGTTGTGCTTGTTTACTATTAGTTAATGCACTGTGGATTAACGTGAACTAACTGTATTTTCATGAACAAAGATGAGTAAATACTGTTCATACATGTTAGTTAAAACATTAATTGACATTCATTCATGGAATATATAATTACCAATAAATAATGAAAAGGAGAAATTAATACATTGGAATGATCATCTACTCTTTCTAGAAAGGGAAAAATAATGTTATTTCTTAACGTTCATAATTTTAGGGAATGTGAGGCGATAAAGGCCAACCTCTTACTTTGGGGCTTTGAAAAAAAAAAAACACATATATATATGTTTTTTTTTTTTTTTACAAATTTTTGGTTTTATTTTCCTCTATAAATATCTTAACTTTCTTAAAAAAAAAAAACATAATAATAACAAAATATTAGTTCTTGTTTTCTGAAAAAAAAAAAAGTTTATTTGTTTTTTGAATTAGTTTAAATTTTAAAAGCATAAGCACAAAAAATATAAAAAACAAGAATTAATATCTGAAGTAAATGGATCTTGACTTGGAAAACTGAAAAAAAAAAAAAAAAAAAAACTAAAACAAAAAGGCAAGTATAAACAAGTGAGAAAATCTTCAGTATGAGGTCGGTCTGTCACACCTCACATTATCTAAAATGATGTATGTTAAGAAATAACATTATTTGTGATTTTATTTCTATACGGATGTTTTACATTTTTACACTCGTTAATTTCAAGCTCAGACATTTAACCGAAGCTATTGATAAAACAAATGCATTTCTGTAAACTATGGGAATTATACGTTTATTGATAATTACAAACCAACATTTGGTCCCAGCTAGTTAGTCCCTGAAGACTGAAAGTGTAGTGTAGGTTAAATCCGCAGCGCTGTCCTTAAATCATGCAGATCAGGAGGGATGCGCTATTCTCCGAGGTCAGTTTTGGCTGACGACGATCACTTGCATTGATTGATTTCATACCGTATGTACAGATCAGAACATCCCAGAGACTTGAGCGTGGGCTCTTTTTACATTAGAAACCACCCATAACACCTTAGCAACCACACTGCGACACGTTAAAAACCATAACACCTTAGCAACCAAGTAGCAACACCCTGACAGACACCCACAACCCTGTAACTTCACATATGCATTTCTTTTTTATTTGTGACCGGGTATGTTTTCTCCAGGCGATCTCATGTGTGTCTGTGGTGCGCTGCGCTGCAGAAATCCGCTCACTTCACCTCCTGTCACAGTACACGCTGCTTTTTATTGTCTATATACATACACACCTGGTCTAGCCAGTGAGTCAGCTGCTAATATCCCCCTCTCTGTGGTGTTGTGTGTTTGTGGAAGGCCTGTGTGACCGAGCTTGACATTATCTGAATTACAGGGACGAGCGGTCATAACTACTGTTATTTGATTCTCTTCTGTCGTCTTACTGATGTAACCCCGTATTCAGCGTCTGCGAGACGGCCGAGATACAGTAGTCCTCCTTTTTTGCTTTTTTCCGTGACCTCACAGTTGTGTGTATGAATGTTTTGGGGCCCGGGGCCTGCTGCAGCTGGTGAGTTTCTGTAATTATTGTCACACTGACAGCTCTCTCCACAGCCTCTCATTAAGATAAAAGAGAGAGCTAGAGAGCAAACTCGAATGAATGAGAGAGACGTTTTGTCTGGGGCCCCGGATCCCGCTGAGCTGAGGGACCCGGGATCAAGGAGAAAGGGTTGGGAAAAATAGTGAAAGCAGCTATTTATATTCTGCCATTTCCTCTGTGAGGGGAGAGTCACCCCACGAGCGGGATTCACAGAAATTGGACGATGTTTCTGCGGTCTGCGGGGACCCGTCTCTTTTCTTCACCCCTCCGTCCCCGAACGTGCCTGTGGAAGCACAGCGGTCTCATTCAGTCCCCGACCCCCTGCTCTCGGATCAGCACCTGCTGTTCAGGCGCCTGCAGTGACGTGGCATTGATTTGCCGCACGCGTCTGTCTTTGACTGCTTTTGTCAGTGCATTCAGCCAAAAGCTACTGCAGCATGACGCTTCTGGGTCTTAAAGTTCACTGAGACCGTGCTTGGCCTGAAATATGTTTTTGTTTTATTTTATATACTAAAAAAAAAAGCTTTTTGAATGCTAATGACTATGCTTAAATGGTAAATATTGATAAATATTTTTATATATTTCTAAAATAGATTTAATGCATTATTTTAGATTTTAATATAAGATGTTTTTGTTATTCCCCCTATCTATTTTCTAAATGCATGTTTTGAGCTTGTTGTGTGTCGTGACTGATTCATTCGTTTAATTTCTGTTTCATCTGATTCATATACAGTAGGTGTCCTTTTTTTAAAAAAAAATTCTAATTTGAATCTGGTGTTGTTTGTGCAGATTCTTATTTGACTCTCTTTAATTGATTATGTATAAACTGGATGTTTTTTCCCCCTCAACCTTTAAAACTGTACACTGTAAAACCTGATAAGTTCAGAAAACTCAAACATTTTGTATCGTCAAGTTATGTTTACCACAGGCTTTATTTTATTCATAAATTGAAAAACCCCATTAAAAAACCCATAGGAAATCTCGAAGGAACCCGCAGCGGATTACACTTCCTGGTTCTGACGTCATAGTTCCCCCACTCTATTTCAGATCTATTAATGCACTTAATACTTACATTTCATGTCCTGAAGAGCAGTTCTCCTCACACACGTACACTGGGAGAGCATCAGTCAGGCCAACTTTATTTTATATACAATGAAGACAGTGATGGAGGTAGTTAGTGTTTGTGAATTTGCAGATCAGACATTTAGAATGTCATGCAACATCTGTGAAAACGTGCTGGTGTGTGCCACTTTGTCTGATATGGTGAAACTAGAAAACCACAAACACACACACGTAAGTGTATAACCAACAATGGATGTAGAAAAGAGAAAGCCAAGTCTGTGTCCTGTTATGTGAGGACACATCACACAACTTGCTCTTCAACTCAATAGAAGTTACTTTAGATGTTGAGGCTCACTCTTTTGTATTCAGCATCCGGCTCAGCCTGCAATTAAAGAAAGTTTGTAACGGTTTACTACAAGTTTGTAGACTGCTTTTGTAAATTTAATATATTCCAAAATTCATGTCTTTGTATAAGCTTTAACCCAATTTAGGATTAATACTCTTACCTGCTAGTTGTTTAAAAACAGACCAAATAAAAATCACATTTACCAGGGCATTTCCCCCCCAAAAAAGCATTGTATGGCTAAGATGATCGTAGAAACATTTGCCACCAAATGGTCTCAAAAATCAACTTAACGTTAGCTCACAATGCTTTTGACAAACGCTGCCCTCAACATCACAGTTAACAGCAGCGACATTCAAAACATACGTTAGGACTGCTTTTACTGAAAAATAACGGCTAACGTTAACATTAGTGCCCTTCTTTGACGTTAACATTATACTATAAGCAGAGGCGTTAAAATAGCATTTAAAATGTGCATTCAAATGCACTAGGGAGGATTTACAGCGCTGTGTAAAAACAGTGTTTCCCAAAAAATGAAAACATTCCTTCATCATTATATTCTTAAAACACTAAAAAGGAAATAAGAAATTTTCACAGTTGTTTTGATTTACTTACAAGTTGTTCCATGAAGTTTGCTCCGGTCGCTTGCGAGTCTCCAACATGTTGAATGGATTCTTCTCCTAACGTCGGTTAGAGCAACGACGTGACGTCACTTTACGTCAATCAGTAAACTTAAAAATAATAATTTAAGTAGAAGAGTTTACTCAAAACTGTTAAAAAAATACTAAATTCCTCGTTCAGAAAATGTAATTGTTATAAATTGCATCAACGATTTAACAGACTTTAATTGCAGTGTTCTTATTCTTTATAAGTTCATTGATCTTCCTGCTTGTCTGTCGTTCTGTCTGTCTGTCTACAGTCTAAAACAAAAATTGGGTTAAAAACAACCTAATTTGGGTTATTTTTAACCCAAGGCCTAATTAGATATAGGACAGAACACATTTTGGGTTAATTTTACACAGCTAATGGGTGGATTCATTTTTACTATAACACTGTCTTATTTTTTTACTTCATACATGAATTAATGTTTACAGATTAACTTAAATCCTCTAAACTTGTGTCAATATTCCACACAACCACTGGTTTGCATGATAACTTCCTTTATTTTCCTTTATTTAGATCCTTTATAGCATTGTTTATTAGGGCTGGAACAATAAATCGATGCATTGCAAGTCGAGAAATGATTCTGCATCGATTCTGAGATTTTTTGAGGGTTTTGCGATTCTCTCTTGAAACGATTCTGAGCTTAGTTTTTAACAGCAGATGGCACTGTGTGCTTTATAAATATATTTTGCTTGCTTCCAGTTCCTTGCACGCGCACCACTTGAACCTAAAATAATTATTCATAAAGTTTGAAAAGGTTGAAGCGAATTACAAGGATGTTCACAGTGGGCTAAAAGCATAAAAGTCGATGCGCAAGTACATTTAAACACTTACATTACTCAGCCGAAAGGGGTGCTTTCACACTAGCACTTTTGGTGCGCACCCGGGTTCGATTGACGTCAGAGTTCGGTTCGTTTGGATGATGTGAACGCTGTCTTCCGGACTCGGGTGCGCACCCGCGAACCGTACCCGAGTCCGCTTAAAATGAACTCCCTTTGTTTGGTTCAAGTGAACTCCGGTACCATTCACTGCTGATGTGAATGCAATCGTACCAAATCGTCTAAGTGAACTGCTATTAATGACGTATTATTGGATAAAAATGTGTGTTTGTGTGTGTGTTTCACTCACTTTCCTGATGAGCGTGACTGACGCGCTGCAAGCAGAGAGCTGTATATCTCATTTCTGTTCGCCTTCAGCATTCTTTAGAGCATTTGCAGTACATTTGCAAGACAGAGGTAGGTGCCATTATGTACCGGAGCTTTGTAAATAAAACGAACACATTACTCAGCCGAATGCATGCGCTCTTCTTCGTGAGTGTGCAGTTTAAATCTAGCCTAGAGTGCCATCTAAACACTTACATTACTCAGCCGAATGCATGCACCAATCTACTTGAGTGTGTAGTTAAAATCTAGCCTAGAGTGCCATCTGCTGTTAAGAAATAAGCTCAGAATCGATTCGAGAGAGAATCACAATGCATTCCGAAAATCTCAGAATCGATCCACGAATCGCGATGCATCAATTTATTGTCCCAGCCCTATTGTTTATATAGTTTTTACATATTGCCTTTATCTGAACTTGTTTAACAAACATTAGAATTAAAAACGCCACATTAAATTGAAGTAATTCACGTGTAACCAGTGTCTGTTATTTAGTTTGCACCCTAACGTCGCTGTAGTCGCACTTTTTTTTTTCTCATTTCTGTCTCGCCATTTACATTTTTCTGGTTTGCTTTTTTTCCATAAGTTTTTTTTTTTCTGGACTCTGTTTTAATGTTCAAATTAAATAGTAATCAAAAGCATGTCTAATTAATTGAAATATAAACTTTAACAGTATTACAAGTTTAACAAAAATTAAATTTTTAGGACCCTGTGAAATACATATTTTTATTTTACGTTTTTAAATTCTGTTTTATTTTCTTCAGATTGTGTGTTTTCCGTTTTGATTTGTCTGGTTTCCATTTTAATGGTTTAAATCACAAAGCATGTCTAATCAATTGAATTCATATTGCAAAACTATAACAACTTCATAATCTTCTGTGATATTATTATACAGTAAATTCCATTTTTTATAATTGCATTTTCAACACTGAAGAAATCATAGGGCGCTATAATGGGTGAAATACATAAATTCATAAGTCATGTTTGTTGCATTTTCAGCATTGTCAACATTTTTGCAAACAGCTGCCATTTTTGGTCCAATTTACAGTAACTACTGTCAACAGTTTGAAGAGAATCTTACTTGTTATATAAATGTATTTCTGAGGGGAACTTACTGTCTTTTGAAAAGTTTAGATGGTATTTTTTATTTCCATATTGCCTCTGTATGAAGCATATTAAAGTTCATAAGTGCAGAGCTGCTTTGTTTACTGCATAAACCAAGAAAACGCTTTAAGCGCCACCTGCTGGCAGAGAGTAAATCTGCGTCTTGTTCAGCTCGTCTGCTGTTTCTGTTTCATGCAAATATATTTTAGGTATAGTTTCACAAAACTGAAGTCAGACCATTCTGTTTTTGCTTCATATTTCAAAATTAAACAATCTAATTTAGATTAAAAAAGGCTCATGTTGCCTGTATGCAGCATCTTTGTTTGGATCATGATTAAAATGCAGTGGTTGCCTCTTTTAAATGGAAAGAACACAGACAAAGCCTTAGTTTGTTTATATGAAGAGATTTCTTTTATTTGTGTTATTTGATTTGGGGCTTGTTTTAAAATTCCAGTTTAGTTTTGCTATTTACATTTACATTTATATTTAAATTTAGTTATTTAGCAGACACTTTTATCCAAAGCGACTTACAAATAAGGGACAATAGAGGACCAACAAAGAAGCAATAATATACAAGTGCTATTAGTATATTATTATAGTGTTATATTTCAGTTTCACAAAGAAACATGCAGCATTTTGTCCAAGCAATAATAAAAGGACACAATTAATTTATAATTTGTCTTAAATCTCATTTTGTTAAAAAAAATTATATATATATATATAATGTGATTGGAATCGAATCATGACTTGAGTGAATTGTTACATACCTAAAAATTAACATCCTAATAATGCATTGGTTTAATGGCACAGATTTTGAAGGTAACTCTGTCGTCCTCTGGAGGACTGAGATTTATTACAGTCGCAGTAACACAAGAGCGTGTGTTAAGTTTGCACAGTGGTACTGCAGGCTTGCTTTGCATTGGTCATTATTTCTGGGGATATATCGCATATAAAGCAAGTGTATGACACTGAAAAGGTGGAAGTATTGTGTATCAGGAAACTGCTGCAATACCCAGATCTGTCCTCATTTACCCAACCCGTGTTTCTGTTCTCTGTTTCACAGCAATGCTTGAGTAAGTCCATGTAGTATAATCTGCTCAGGCAAACACATCGAGACCACAAGGGAGAAAGTCTTATTTGTGTCCACTTTTATATCCCAGAGATTGTATTTTTTTTTTTTAAACAACAGATTGCTACTTTTTTGTTGTATGAAGGTCACATTAGTTTTTACAGATGTATATTTGGTACTTTTGAAACACATATTATACATAGATTTTAGTAATTATTATTTTACCCTTGTCTCAGACCCAAATATTCCATTTTAAATTATGAAATTCCATCTTAAAAAAAGTTGGTCTGTACAGACAAAAAGATAAACCATTTAAATACTTTATTACACAAATATCCTAAAAATTATGACTGCTGCTCAGTTGTTGCACAATTTTCACCACATTTTCATCAGTTTCCCTCTAGTGAAGTTTCACCAAATTTCAGTGCACTTGTTTACCAAGACAAAAGTGTTAAAGAAGAGCTTGAGACAAAATTTGTGACGTGATGTTTGAAGAAAATCATTTTATTTTACATTTTCCAATCAACAAATAAGTAAGTAAAAAAATTAATTGCGCATTTATTTTAAAAATGGCACCACAGAATTTATATAAATTTGAAATTGCTAATGATATGTGTTGGTTTAAAAGAAATGCCAGGAATGATTGAATTCTGTGATGAATCTTGGACGTTGTTCTAGGCAAGTTAAACTAGTGTTAAATGTGTGTTTCAGATGTTTCCTTTCTGAAAGTCCACAGGTTCAAAAGCTCCGTCCAAACTGTTGCCAGAGTTTTGTAACCTACATGATTTTAACACACAATTTTAATAGTGTTCGATGTTTTAAAGAAGAAATAAAGGCGTGGTAATAGAAAATGTGTTTATGGTTATCATGCAATTTTCACTTCTGTATTTAGAGACTGATTTGGTAAGCATCTCATAGTTTATTATGGTTTGTTTTAAACCATGATAGAGTGGTCCATTGTGGCATTTCCTTTATCAATGTTTCATGGCCTCATCGAGCTGAAAATCACTCACAGACTCTCGAGTTCATCTTGTCAGGTGATTCGAGCAACATGAATAGGGTTGGGTATCGTTTGAATTTTATCTTCTTTTTAATTTTATTCTTATCGATTCCTAGTTTTGATTCCAATAAGGTAAAAAAATAAATAAAATTAAGTCAAACATTTAGGCACATATTTATTCTGTGCCTTTTACAAAGCATTCTGTTGCAGCTGAATAACATGAGCAAAAATCAGCAGCCATGATGCTAACATGGCGTAAAAAAACTTAATAAACAAACAAACTCACATTAAAATGCACGTGTCTTATCGAAAACCCGGTTCTTGGACATTCGGAACTGGTTCTTGATATCCAACCCTAAACATTAAATCAAAATTGACCATATTTACTTTCATAACACATGTTTTTGGTCTTATTGCACACTTTTTGTGTTGTTCCAAAGTAGGGCTGTGCAATTAATCGCATTCGGTTGTCGTGCGCATCTCGTCAGTAAAGCCGGCCTTGTGATTAGTACTAAATCACCATCACCTGCTTTCAGATGGAGCGGCTTTCACTACACAGAGCCGTAGTTCACTGACAATTAGGCAAAATCGTCCTCATAATCGCAGATGAATCGCATTCGATTTCGAATATATCGCCTAATTTGTCAGTGAACTAGGGCTCTGTGTAGTGAAAGCCGCTCCATCTGAAAGCAGGTGATGCTGATTTACTACTAAACACCTGAACCTCTATAAAAAGTATATTTTCAAAACAATCGAGTGACAGCTGCACCTGGAGCAAAGGCCAAAGGAAAAAAAAAAGTGTATTTTTCATAATCTTTCATCAGAATGTAGTAACATCAACTAGACTGCGTAAATTTTAACCACTCAGCACTGAGGGTGTGTCAGGAGGGATTCTGATGGATAAAATCAAGCTCTGCTTAACGTTTTTTTGTCTCATTTACAAATGCCATTTTATGTTGACTTTTGGGTTTGTGTGTGATTTATAGGGTTTGTAACATCAGTGCACTTGAACTGGTGCATCACCTGTGTGTTTGAGCGAGAGAAACTGAAATATTTGAGCATTTGACCTTGATCAGTAAAATAGGGCAAGAGAAAAACAGGTGTTCAGAGTGTGAAATGACTGTTTTCCACTTAGCCAGCTCACAGGCCTTCTCTGCTACAGGATTCAGAGCACTGATTTGTTTGTGTGCCATTGTGGCAGGTCTCATGGGATTGCTATCTGTTAGAAACACAATGGAAGATAAAGCCACTGTATCCACTTTCCGGACATGAGATCAGTGTGGTTTACAAATCAGCAGCTATTTTGATTGCAACAGTGAATTCATCCTCATGATTGAGCTGAGAGGAGATATGATTTTATTGAACATATCAGTCACTAGTTAAAATAAAATCGAAATTGTGGAATGTCCTAGTGATTATTAAACTGCCTTAGTCCTTGGTGCATCAGTATGTGAAGGTGAACACGTCTTAAGCATGTAAACGTACTAAATGAGAACAACTGGGTCCTTTTTTCGCTTCATGCTTACTTTTGAGTCAACCGAAAGTCTGTTTCATTTAGAGATTTGGTAGTTTGCAGTTTTACACACACTATCAAACATGCACATGCACACTAAATAGTTGCAGAAGTAAAACTGAACAACTGAGGATTGCACACCATGTTTAAATCTTTTCACAGAAACGTGTGTCTTGATGCTAGATTAATAAATACTGAATGTATTGTTCATTGTTTGTCTATGTTAGTAATGGAACCTTATTGTAAAGTGTTACCAAAATATCAAACATGTTTATTATGATCCAACTGGATGGAATCATAAAAAAGGCATTGAGAAATTTGGAGTCTGTGCCCATTATACATTGAAATTCTGTGAAATCTGTCAACTCCAGCTGCCCGATATCTGCCAACTTTTAAAACGTTTAAAGTAGAGTACTCCTGCCTTTACCCATTAAGTCTGTAAGTGTGATGTTGTCTAATGAAAGTCCCTTCTTGCCTAAAGGCCAGTTCTTGGCTGATTTAAGCTAGAACCAGGCTATATGTCGATAAGCTCAAATCTGACTCTGCAGGAAGGCGGGGGCGTTTTTATGCACTAAATAGTTTCTGTGGTTAAACAGCTATAGGGTTAATTCATTTTATTAGGCCTTGTGGGGAAACTGGTGGTTAAAATATGATCATGCTGTTACCACATGGTATAATGCATTTGGTCAAATTCTTCTGTAATGCCAAAGGGCCTTAAAAATGACTCCAGCTTGAGATGTAAAAACGGCAAGACTTTATTTTAACTTGTCATTTATTAGTGCTTTTATTGGCGATTGACTCCTGAATATAACTACGTTTGGTGAAGAAAATGTGTGGTTCTTCCCAATGCAGAACTCAGTGCTAATGTGTTGTGCAGTTTTTGAGTGGAATTTGGAAAATCATCATTGTGATTGCTTTCAAAAGTAAAAGCACACCTGGCCTCAACAGTCTGTGTGATTTGAGGTATCATTCGTGTCTGTAGCACAAACGGCGTGGGACGAGTTGCACGCTAAAGTTTAATACTTATGGTTTGGGGGTTGTTGAAATGTGAATTGCAGTAACTCTTCAAGGACACTGGAAGTCTGTTAACATGATCATAAGTCTGATCATCATTGGTTTAATTATGGAAAATGTCAAAGGAAGCCCTGAGGGAGTTTTCAGGCCAAAGATATTAAGGTCCTTTTGTGAACAGAGCGGTTTTCTTGTATGACTTTTGCTCTAGTCAGTTTCATGCGGTCGTACCCTTGACGGAGCCCTATATAAGGCCTAATAAATGGAATTTGTGTCTTCCAGGGGCCTGTGGCCATCCTGTTTAACACCCTTACGTAAGCGGCACTCATTCCCCAGGCTCTGCCTAAATGAACAGGCCTGGATTTCTCCTAGACCTCACGTCAACATTAGCATCGCATAAATGACTATTGGATGATCATGTTTTGTGTGTTCAGCTGCCCTGATATTATATGACCTTCTTCATCGACAGGGGGCATGGGATATCTGAACCTTGGGTTTGATAAAACAAACACAACACAGGTTTTCTTTAAGATGATGAATTGGTTTTAAACTTGAGCTTTTCTAAGGCTGTGCAAGTTGGAGTATAGTATACGTGCCAGTGGAAAATGGGTTTTCAGTGACTCTTGAATTAATGGTTCACCCAAAACTTAAAATTTACTCTGTATCATGTTGTTCCAAATGTATGGTTTTCTTTCTTCTGTAGAGCACTAAAGGAGTTGTTTAGAAGTGTGGTAATGCTGCTCTTTTCCACACAGTGGAATTATGCAGTGAAGCAGCTGTCAAGTTTCAAAAAGTTACAGTTTCCAAAAAATATTTCTATAAAAAGTAGCTTACATTATCCAAAGCAAGCAATTTCAGAATTGGGTTTTCTGATCATCAGCACATTTTCTGTAATGGGGAGAGAGCACACGTGCGTGGTTGCCAGGTTGGGAAGATTAAATTAACTGCTGGGAAGAATTATATATATATTTTTTAAAGTTTATTTATTTATTTATTTATTTTATTTATTTATTTTAATGGGTGGATTTAAACTCTTAAAATCTGGCCTCAAACGCGAAAGTTTGGCAAATAGCAAATTAAAATTAAACGTTTTCAGGATTAGAAAAACAGCGGGCAAATATCGCAGATGGTTATGCTTAATAAATCAATTTAAAGTGCAGACTAAATTTCAGCCTTCCTGAATCTCAAACAGCAGAGCATGGTGCTAGAAAAGCCAAGGTCATGGGATCGAATCCCTGAGAAGCAAGAACTGATTAAATGTGTTTGAGTGTAATGCCAAATGCATAAATATAAATGTTAAACTTTGTGCCACACACCAGTGTGATTATGATCACAATAATAAATTAAAATATTGAAACGAAATTGCAAATGGCACATTTAGAAATCTCAACAACAATGAGCCCACATTTACATGTCAACACCTACAGTTACTTATTTCACATGTGAAAACATTAGCTAATCATAAATAATTTACATATAGCAGTCTTAAAGGTTCAATAGCAAAACGTCCTGGTTTATTCTGAGCAGACTGATCGAGGAAGTAAAATGGACTGTTTTGTGTTTATAATAACCTTAGGTATCTTTATAAATGGACTTCTTTAAATAAATACAAAATAACTGAAGTAGAATGTATACCTCCTGTAGAGTACTCTAAAGTGTTGACTGTTTGAATGCATGTAGGTCCTGTGATCATCACATCAGCTGAAGTGGTCTGGTTTAAGTTCTGCTCCTCTGCTACTAGTCCTTCAGTGTGTGTGATGTGTCAGAGGAAGTGAGGCAGTGCTGGAGGGGAAAACACACAGATTGCATTCCAGCAGGCACCAGAGCCTGTGATTTGAGCTCCCTGTCAGAGGCATTAGGTTACAGAGCTGGGCCTGGCTCACAGATACTGCTAGTCCATCAGACCGGTCACTTCTACCTCTGCTGGGTCAGTATGTAGTCATGGATTCTGAAGTTTTATGATGTAATCTGTATTTTGGTACAGACAGACTCAGTTCAAACTATTCAGCACCATCAATCAATTCTTTCGCACGCTTGAGGATCATATTACTCCTGATTCAGTAAAGTAAGTTTCCCAAAATACAAATACTCTAGGATGATCGCAAAATGTACTGAACTAAAACTACTTAAAATTGTTTTTAATTAGCTGAAATAAACTAGAATATAAACTGCTGGTCAAAAATTTGTAATAGTCAAGCTCTATTATGCTCACCACGGCTGCATTTATTTGAATACAATAATACAATAATATTGTGAAATATTATTATAATGCAACATGTTAAAATGATTTCTGAAGGATCATGTGCCACTGAAGAAGACTGGAATAATGGCTTTGTCATCACAGGAATATATTACATGTTAAAATATATTAACAGAAAACAGTTATTTTAAATTGTAATAATATTTCACTATTTTACCATTTTAATTAAGTGAATGAATTAATTAACTAATTATTTTTATTTATTTATTTATCCATCCAATAATAATGCCAAACCTTTAACTGGCAGTGTAAATACTAGATGACAAACGTCAAATAAAAACACAAAAACTTTTTGCCTTAAAAAAAAATACAACTAAAATTTAAATATAAATATAGCTAAATAGAAATGTTTAATATAAAACAAATAAATTTGCAAAAACATAAAAGAACATTACTAAAACTTAAATTGAAATGAAAAATTTTAATTATGAATAAATACTATAATATTTAAATATTAAAAAATATTAATAAATACTATATTAATGCAAGAATAATACTAAAATAAGAGACTAACAACATGCTTTGTTAGTTTACCACAGTTTAAATGTAAAAATCTGGTTTAAAGTAATCATGATATCAATCCTAGTTGAGTGTGATCCATACTAGGGCTGTCCAAAAAAAAAAAAAAAAAATCAAATTTTGAGTATAAGTGGAATTTAAAAACAAACAAACAAACAAAAAAACCTGTTGCATTCTGTTTGTAGGTGTGTGTTAAGGAGGCAGCCTTATCAGTGGAGCACGAGACGTGATGACGATGTAAGTGTTGTTGCATCTTAATGTTTTTCTTAGCTTATCCAGTTAAACCCATGATGCAGTGCTGCTGCATTTACATTTAATCATTTAGCAGACGCTTTTATCCAAAGCGACTTACAAATGAGAAAAATAGAAGCATTCAGACCAGCGAGAGAACAACAACAGTATACAAGTGTCATGATGAGTCTCAGTTAGTCTAGCACAGAACACGTAGCTAGGTTTTGTTTTTGTTTTGTTTTTTTCACGAATATTAGTTGGTCAAGTGCTGGTGAAGTTCATTCAAACTATTGTGGAAAAAGAGAACATCAATGCAAAGAAGATGTTGTTTACGTCAAAACTGAAACCAAGCCGTTCACACAGAATGCACATTTATTGCATTTTCTAGAGAGACATCTATCACCGTTGCACTCGCGTCTCACACAAGAGAGTCGCATGTTTAGAAATCCATGGAAAATTACTGTAAGTTCAACTTTAAAAAAAAAAAAAAGTCTGGAGACTGGTTTATCCCCATCCCACTGCATCTCGTGTTTTTAAATAAAAAAGTAAATACATAGCCTACATACGTGATGCTGTTTGGTTTCTAATTGTTTAGCCAACTTAATTAATTGTATATGGTGTATGAACATTATAACACATTAAACATTATTCACTTTTTTCAAAGATAGGCCTGTTATTTTATTGCTTTGAAGAAATGTACATTAGTAATATTTTGCCTATATTGACAAAATTTAAGTACAAAATTCGAATTTAGTTTTTCAGCTATTTTAACAGCCCTGATCCATACTGATGGATGGACGTATTCTTTACTGATCCTCATGTGAAATGTATACCTGTACCACACTGAATGATGCAAACCCCATACATACCACAGTGTGGAAAGTGGCATCACTCTGTAATTTAACCCTCATTAATTCTGCCATTCGTCATTAGCCATCACTCCCCTGTCGCCCCTTTCTCTCGGGATCTCCACTGTCTCTGATGGCACATGAAAGCGTCTCCCAGCCCGTCAGATCTCCAGGGTGGGCGCCTTCGGCTGTCCGTCACTCATCACGCACTCGCTGTATGCTTGTGAGGCCCTGGTGGAGGCTGAGACGCTGCAGGAGAACTGAAGGAAGCAGTGAGCGACGCCATCACCCTCTCACCTCAGCTAGACACAATAGAGAGAGGAAGTTGTGCACTCTTACACTGCAGCAGAATGTGTGTGTTCTAGCTCTATTGCCGCAGTGGTTGCAGCATTGCTAACCCAGCTGTAGACCTCATTTATTTCAGTTTGCAGTGCAGGTTTGTAGTAACCGGTTTCAGGGGAGTGGTGAACCTTACTGCAGGTTGCAAGAACAAAACAGGATTACCTGTTAACTAGCGAGCACTTCAGATTGTTAGCAGGAATATGAACGTAAAGGAGAAGGTATAATGTCACAGAGTTGTTGTCAATGGCAAGCCGGGAAAACGTCTGTAATGATCCTGCGGTTTTCGGATAAGGTGGGATTCTTTCAGTTTTTGTGCATTTTGAGCATGTGTTTATCCTCCACAAAAATATTTATTAGCACGTTGCATGTAAAATAAAAATCAGAGGGGCTCGTATGTCTCGCTGTAGCTATTATCACGAAAAGCTTTGTATGTCTGTGAAACCCGGGGCCTGTTACAAAACCTAGTGAGCTGCCTACATAGGCTGCTACCTTCTAAGACGGCATTCCGACTAAGATGGAAGCTCGTAAGTGACTGATTTGGAACGTTTTATATAGACGGCATCGTTTCGAACCACACAAATAAAGCTCTGCACTGGAGACCCGACTCCCTTTTGATTACAGTAGCATTTGATGCTAGCATGTCGTTACGCTACCAGCTCAGTTCTAATTAAAATAAAAAAAATACTGAAACTAGCTGCAAACCGTGCAGTCCAACTCTCAAATGAGTCGTTCAGTGCAATTTATGAACTGATTCAGCAGGTACATTGAAAAGAATTGGCTCTGATTGTTGACAAATCAGACATTGCTCTCACGTTACGGAGCCAATCCAGGTTTCTTTTAGTTAGAACAGTATGTTTTTATGAAATGTAATAAAGTAAGATTCAACTCGCCTTTGATTTTTGATGTTTGAGCATTTGATGTTAGCATGTAGAGAAGTAAGACTCAACTTGCTTTTGATTCCAGTAGCGTTTGATGTTAGCGTGTCGCTGAGCTAACAGCTCAGTATTCTTCCCTTATGAAAATTAACCATGGTTTTACTACAAATAAAACCAAAAAAGAAAACATGGTTACTTTTGATTACTACGCTAACCATAGTTTAACCATGGTATTTGTAGTAAAGCTATGGTTATACAAATGGTAATCACTACGCCAAAAAAACATGTTTACTACACATTTACTACAAAAAAATTAAATTTTCGTAAGGGAATTAACATAAAAAAATACTGAAAGCAGCTGAAGTTGAGCCCTGATAGCGCACGTACATCTCACTTCTATTTGATGTCTGCAAGACGTATTTTTTCAAGTTTTTGCTCATCTGCATCAGGTCGACAGGACGTTTCCTATCAGATGTCAAATAGAGCTCTATTAGATGTCTTTAAGATGTATATGATTTTGAATGTGTGTAAAACTGAGATCTGAAAGACTGTCAGATGTTTGTACACAGCAGATGCTTTCCAGATCAAGAGATCTTTAACAGACGTCTTGCAGACGCACGTGTGCTATCTGGGACGTTTCCTGTGAGACGTCAAATACACATTTAGAAGATGTCCTTTGGTTCAAAAGAATGATTTGTAAACAATTTGGACATTTGCTTTCACGTTTCAGAGCTGCTCTTGGTTTCTTTCAGTTTGATATGTTTTCTGGGGCTGTGAAAATAAATCGATGCATCGAGAAATGCTTCCGCATCGATTCTGAGATTTTCCGAATGCGTCATGATTCTTTCTCGAGCTTAGTTTTGAACAGCAGATGGCGCTGCGTGCTTTAGAAACCGCCGTACTCTATTTGTTTCCAAATCCTTACACACACTTGAACCTAAAATAGTCATTCATAAAAACTGAAAAGGTTGAAGCGAATTACAAGGGGGTTCACAGTGGGCCGTGTTTACATTAATCTGGCGTCATAAAAATAAAAGCATTCTGAGCCGAGGTGAAATTACAGACTCAGCCGAACACACAAGCTCTCTTCTTCATGAGCATTTGAGTGTGCAGATAAATAACTAGAGTAGAGCGCCATCTGCTGTTGAAATCTAAGCTCAGAATCGATTCCAGAGAGAACCGCAATGCATTCGGAAGATCTGAGAATCCATCCACGAATCGATTCTGCATCAATTTATCGTCCCAGCCCTAATGTTTTCAGGAAATGTAGTGAAGTTAGTAACTCGCTTTTCGATTGCAGCAGCCTTTGATGTGTTAGCATTTAGCTAAGTTAACATCTCAGTATCCTAATAAGCATAAAAATATGCAAGAAGTTGCAATGATTAATTTGTTCAGTGAGCTTGGTGCAGTACGTTGTGAATCTTCTCTGTGATGTCCTGCCTTAGAACTTGACCAAACTTGGAGTTTTCTTAAATTTCATATATTGAATATTCATTCAACTTCATATAGAAGTTATGATGCAGAGCTATTTTGTGCTTTTTGGCCTGTTCTAGCATCCGCATGTGAATTTCTCCTTTCACTGCTGTCGGCTGTAGTTAGCTTTCACTAGACGCATGTCGTGAGGAGAGTGAGATGATCCAGATCGCCCCCGCAGTTCCTCTTGATCTTATCAGGGGCGTTGAATGTGTGGATGGATGTCGAGAAGATGACCTCAGATTGGCTCTAAACAGGAATTAATGGAGAACACACTTTTTCAGGTTGGTTCAGTTCATTGCTTTAGCTTAAATTTTTATGTTACACAAGTTAGATATATATTCACAAACATAAGGTTCAAAAACATAACACAAATACTAACACACAAAACACAGCAACAAATCATTATCACCATACATTTAAAATATTTCCATAACACTGATTCAATTAAACTAATTTTCACTGAGTGTATGACTGTAATTTTGTTTCATGTTAACTATTTTTGTTTGTTTGCATTATCATACTGATTATTGGCCAGTAACTTTCACTTAATGTTAATATTCAAAAACACTAATAATTTAATGAAAATCTTTAGCAAATGTCAAAATGAATATATTTTTTCTCACTGTATAAAGTTATGTTGCATAAATTTACTTCTAGCATTTATATAATTTTTTTTCCCTCTTGTCTATTTTATTCGTTAGACAGTATTAATACAGTAATACTGGCTTCTTATGAAACATAACATGAAAATAATTTCATAAGTGCATTCTCACCAGATTCTACAAATAATTTGCTACAGTTTAATGATGTAGTCTGGGTTGGCTGGTTACACCGTAAATTATTATATGTGTGTGTATATGATCATTTATTAACAAAAATATATTTTTAAAGGTCCCAACAATAGAACTACTGTACTTCAGTGCTTCTTATTGATTATATTATGTCATTACATCTAGATCTTATTTTTTAGTTTCATACTTTATCTCGTGACTAGTCGCTTATCATTTGTAAAATAATTTGCACACATTCAATTCAATTCAAGTTTATTTGTATAGCGCTTTTCACGATACAAATCGTTGCAAGGCAGCTTTACAGAAAATTATGTTTCTACAATATATTTAGTAGTATCTTGTCAGTGGTGACTATGTCAAATTGATGTATATATGGTAAAATTCAGTTAATGATGTAATCAAACAGACGATGAGGGACCTGCGGGACAAACCGACCGCATCTGTGCTGTTCCACTCCAACTCAGATGAGCGCGAAGGTTTCTAGGACGGCAGAATTTAGAGCTGAGAGACAGATGGAGAGGGAGGATAGCGGCTCATTTCAGCTCTCGTGCCCTCAATAGTGTGACTAGTGTGCAGATGCAGATGTTTTGTTGTGCTGTCTTCTGTGAAGTGCATCTCTTTAACCTCTTCAAGTCCTAAAGCTTGAAGAGCACAGATGCACAGGGCTGGAGGTTTCGTGAAGCTAATGTGTTTATCAGACAGCAGCAGCATAAAGGTGCTGAAATGAGCGCGATTCTGAGAAGCGGTGCCCTCTGAACTCAGACAGTTGCTTTTTAGTGAGCAAAGAGCATCAGAGAGCTTCTGTTCTGTAGCTTTGAGATTCAGTACACACACGTTTGCTGTGTCTTCAGTGGGTAAAAATCGGAACTTGAGTTCAGGCTTTTTGAGCTTTTGAAGTCTCTCTCTATGACAAGCATCATTTCCTCCCTTTTTCTTCACTTCTAACTCATTTAGAGTGGAAAGGTTTCTAAATGGGTCTGATACCTTATTATTTTATCTGTCAAAGCATTTCAAATTATTGTCAGTGTGTCTACAGTTACAATTATTCTATTCTATTCTATTCTATTCTATTCTATTCTATTCTAATTTGTATTGTGTAATTGCTAAGATAAATTTTTTCTGGGTCAGTTCGGCAAGACTGCATTCATTTGTTTAAAAAGTACAGTAAACCATAATATTGTGCAATATTATTACAATTTAAAATAACCATTTTCTATTTGATTATATTTTAAAATGTAATTTATTCCTGTGATGCAAAGCAGAATTTTCAGCATCATTACTCCAGCCTTCAGAGTCACATGATCTTTAGAAATCATTCTAATATGCAGATTTGCTGCTCAAGAAACATTTCTGATTATCAGTGTTAAAAACGGTTGTGTATGTTAATGTTGTGGATACTTTGATACATTACGATGAATTGAATGTTCAAAAGCGCATTTATTTGTAACATTATAAATGTCTTTACTTCCACCTTTGATGCGTCCTTGCTGAATAAAAATGTTAATTTCTTTAAAAAACAAAAAAACTACCAGAGGTCGTGAACAGACAGATGACAGGTCATTTTAAGAGGGAAAGTAGCGATGGAGAGAAAGCTGGTTTAGTACGGAGGATGTGGCGGTCAGATGAGCGTGTGGCGCATGATTGGCCCTCGGTCTGTGATCTGTGGCTGTGAACTCCGATACCGTATGTGGTGGGAGTCAGTGGGCTGTAGGCTTTGTCTGCCAGAGTTAGGGAGTGTCTCTGACTGTCTCTGCACACTGTTGTTAACTTTGCCTCCCAGCGTTCATTAATCTCATTAAGTGAAACTGCTAGAGGTTTGAAAGTTCTCGTAATAACACTTATAAAATAGATCTGGTTTACCGTGCAGGCGAGTTTATTAACAGAGATGTGCACGTTTAGAGATGTGTGAGAACTTAAATCGCAAAAAAAGCTATCGTGTCATATCATTTGCCGCAGTAACCACTGTCTGAGAAAATACCTCGGGTCATTCTTGTTTGGGGTGATCGGAAGCATAATGTTGGTTACCAAAAATTTTGGTCTCGCACAGAGAGGTGCTGATCTGTTCTAAAACCTAGCAAGGTGCTTAGCTTTCCTTTTTATTTGTTCCCAGATTCAATTTTTTTCAGTTTTAATTTTTCTGGACACTGTTTTAATGGTTACATTATTTTTTTTAGTTATCAGAAAGCATGTCTGTTTAATGGAAGTCATACAATCTAACAACAATTGTTTAAAAGGTTACCAAAAATTCAAGATCTAGGCCCCTTTGAAATACATATTTTTTAGGTTTTCATTTTAATTACATTTTCTGGATTCCATTTTAATTTTAACAGTCAAAACGTTTTGACATTAATTTTGATATCAATATATCAAATCAATTATTCAATCAAATTTATGAAATTATAACAACTTATTATTTTTTCAACTATATTTACGCACTATGAAATATGATTGTTTGTTTATTTTCAGAAATTCTGTTGTCTTGAGCCTAATCTTTTCCGGATTTATGATTTAATACAAATTTAATAAAAACAGAGGTTATCAAGGCAGTTAATCTTTAAAACAATTTATCTTTTTAAAATGCAGTCAAATCGAAATTAAATGTTATTTTTGCTAAATAGAGTGCTGCACAACAGAGGTCTTCTATTAAAACGTGGAAGAAAAATAGTGTAATTAATCCTTAAAAAATAAAGCCTAAAATAAAAAGGTATGATTATTATTACTTTGTACATTCTACTGTACAATAGTTAAATGCATGATCATTATTATTACATAGCACATTCTGCTGTTCAGTAGAAAAATATTAAGATGTTAAAATAATATGTTGAGGGAAATGAATGAATCACCGCCTCAGGAATTGTTCTCGTTTTTGGTGCATTTCTGATTCTTTTACTGATGTCTGCTTTCAGTTTGTCAGGTATGATGTCACGATCATAGATGGGAAGCCACGTTCGCTCGTTTAAAATTAGTATTTTGTTTTCTACCCACTCGCTCGTTATCCTGTACGATGCATTTGCAATGAAACGGCATGCCCTGCTTTCGCTGTTTGCGCTCTACTTTTGGATCTGCCTTTTCTCATCTTCCTGACTCATGTTTGGACAATAGACAATCGCTGGCCATCATAGAGGAAGTGATCTCTCGCTTTGACTGCACAGACATAATTTGACTATAAACTGTCTTCTGGCAGTCGTTGCGTTGATGTCTTAAAACAATGGTCATCTTCCTCAGCTATTTATTTAGCCAAATTGCACACAATCGCTGGGCAGATGCTTGTCTTTGGTGAATAAACAGTGGAACATTCCCTGCGTACCCTGCTGAGGGTGTGTCCAACAGAGCCCTCGCCAGCTTACATGCCAAACACTTTGGGCAGGAGAAGTGTGTTGCATCCGTTGGGGTCTGTTTCATTTAGCTGGTTTCCTTTCTTGTGTTTGTCTTTTAGAACATAATGCACGTGTTGTTGAACTTTGATTTTCTTTGTTTTCTAGGTCTGCCATAGAGCATCTCTACTAAGATATCCACAGCTTTGATGCAGCACAGGTAAGCATTTACACTGACGTTACACAAGCAGTTACCTTGATATTCTGAGTGGTTGATTGAGCATTGCTAGGTGTTTGCTAATGTTTTCTGGGTGGATGTTTGGTAAGGCTGGGGGATAAAGATTTATTGAGAAAATGTATGTCTGCACGTAATGCTTTCTGCGTCACGCATTTTATTTGTGAGGTCTGTGCGCAGCATGTGCATAACGATGATCAGAGCAGGCTGTACCGGTCGTAAATATACAGCCCTCAGACAGAACAGGCAGGTTGTGGATGAGTGACAGAGCAGAATAAGGATAGAGCAAAGTGAGGATGCGCTGTCCTTGAAGGACGCTCAACTCTGTTTTGTTTATATTTCACTTAGCCTATAATGACAGATGTCGTATTTATTTATTTTTCTCTGTGACACTTTTCCTACTGTGTTAACAGAAAAATGTCAAACGAATTTAGTATTTTGACAAGGTGAATAAAAATAGCTTTTTGTAAAACCTATTTTTTTTTTCTATGTGCAGCACTTTTTTCTGTTGTGTTGTAAATGTTAAACGAATTGTATCCTGACAAGACGAATACAATTTTTTTTGTTCAACATTTTTATTTTCTGTGGCACTTTTTTCCTTCTGTGTTGCATAAAATATTAAAACGAATTTTGTGTCTTAAGATAATTCATATAAATTCTCTTGACAAGACGAATAAAACAACACAATTTTGTGCAGACTACACTTTTATTTGTTAGCCTATCTCTCTTTTTGTAGCGGAAATTTAAATGTGAGATTCTGGAAACGAGATCTAACTTTTGCGGGAACGGTCGGGTAGGGAATAAAATTATTCTAAGTGGACAGCAGGTGAAGAAAGAGTGAATATATAGTGGGAGCAGGTGGCTGCGGAATATAACCTTGCGGGAGCGGGACTAAAAAAAATAGTCCCACGGAGACCTTTATTTTGGATTACCAGAACTAGTAAAAACATAGATAGATAGTTGTCAAAGTTTTGTTTCGTTATTAAAAATATCTAATATTAATAACTAATAAAAGAGTCCAAAGACCTTTAGAAAGTAGGGCACCTATGTTGTGGCCTGGAGATGTTCATAAGAAGGTGAACAAAGATGTAAATCCATTCTGACAGCCAGGATTGCTGTCCTGAGCCCTGTAGGCCTGTTCTTGAGAACGTTACATGCTCATGTCCTTTAGGCTCAAAGGTCTGCAGTGCCTGATCTGTTCTCAAGTTCGCTGTTGTTGTTGTTGTTGTAGTAATACAAAATTGTCATTTTAGATCCATCATGTCAGGCTTAGTCATCTAATTAAACATTAGGATCTCTGCCACTTCCATTTTAACTCCAGAATGTTCCCGGGAAATGTCAGTATTTGTTAGGACGGAGTTCATTTGAAGATTTTCCAAAAAGCGATTTGACCTTGAAGTTGAACATTGGAAGAGATTTTCTCTTTTCTTAAATGCCAGAGCTTTTTTGTCATTGTTTTCAATTGTTAAAGAAAGTCTAGTTGCATTATGTAACCTCAGTTCAATTATTATCTTCCTCAGTGTTGAAATAAATCCAAGATGACGGAAGAGGTGATTGTCATCGCCAAGTTTGATTACATGGCCCAGCAGGACCAGGAGCTGGACATTAAGAAGAACGAGCGTCTCTGGCTCCTGGACGACTCCAAGTCCTGGTGGCATGTACGAAACGCTACCAACAAGACTGGCTTTGTGCCATCTAACTACGTCGAACGAAAGAACAGTGCCAGGAAAGCCTCAATCGTCAAGAACCTCAAAGACACTCTAGGTGAGACCGCAACTTCTGTTTTACTCAAGAACATCCTCCGAGTTGCTGTTTGATTAGATCTCGAGATTTAGATTTAGAATCTCATGTTGCTTCAAACCCATGTAACATCAAACAGCAGAATGTCCAGAATTCACCAGAAGTTATTAAGCAGAATGTCCAGGCTACTCTTTTTTTTTTTTTTTTTCAGCAGAAGTGAAAAAGAATGTTGCTAACTCCAGAAAAGATTAAAAAAACACCCTAAATGCAGCCTATGTGACTTCTGAACCCCTTTAATAGCTCTGTGTGAAAGACAAATTTAAGTTTTCTGCCCTGATTCTGCAATAGCATGTAATAACTTTGGTTGCATATAGAAGGACGGTTTGAAGTAACGAGTGAGTCAACAAAACAGTTTACAGACAAATATTTGAATCCACTTCTGCTTTAAAGAGGTCCAGATATATCTGTTTCTAATTGGGTAATGTGCGGTTTAGTATGTAGGGCATATTCTTCTTGTCATTTCCTGGGGAGTCATTTTTTTGACCACAATGATACTTGGTGCTTAGATACACCGGAAGATACAGTACTGAACAGTAAGAAGCTTTTATTTGAGAAACTGCTTGTGTTCAACTGCTTGCTAGCTCCCAAAATCACACACCTTCAGTGAATTACTTTTCAGGTACAGTAAATGTCTTGCATTGCTGTAAAATATAGCTTTTTTTCAAACTCTGAGACACAGTATTGTGTATGCACTGACTATCATTGAAGAAATGTTTCTCTTGAATGTACTTGTTTGTTGAGAATCTAAAGATTTAGTTTGACAACACTGTGTTTGCAGTGCATGCTCCATGCTTGCTTTATTGTCAGATTTATTAAGTTTAGCATAAAATGAGGCTTATTTGTTGGGTGAATCCCATGAAACTTGACACAGTTATATTTTTGACTTCAGTTGAAAGAAAGCAATAAGAAATTCTATTTTGCAATGGCAACTGACCTGATTTATGACTAAGAATTTTTGCATTATATATATATATTAGTAAGTAGTTCTAATTAGATTTTTATTACTATAAAAAAAATTACTAATAAAACTTTTTTTATTACTAACAGAAAACATTTTTTCTTTTTTGCAAAATTAATGCCAGTCACAAAACAACTCTGCAAAATGTTGTGATGCATTTTAGTACTAATACAATTTGGGGCGAAAGCTTGCTTAACATGATGATAACAATAATAATAATGATAATAATAATAATAATACATGTAATGCTCTTGCAGTTGGCTTTAATTTTGTATTCTGCATTCTCTTTTTGATATTGGTGCAAAATATTGTGCTCTCTGAGTCTCATGAATCTAATGAAAACGTCAGCTATATACAGCGATATCAAGTGTAATGCTATTAGTGTTCGTGCTTCTTAAAGTTTTGTAACGGAAGTAGCAACAGATCTCTTCTTCTGTGTGACGTACATCAGATTTAAACAGAAAGAAAACTCTGTAGGGTGGCGACGTGGTTCTATGCATCAGTTGTTGACTGGATCTGAATGCGAGGTTTCACCAGACTAAATGATTTTAAAAAACCATCACACCACCAGACAGAATCAAAAAAAAAAAAAAAAAACCAAAATAAAAAATAAAAAAAATATCACAATTACTAAGTTACAAATTAGGTTAAAAAAATGAAAAAAAAAAAAAAAAAAAATGGAATTTATGCATTGATGTATCGTTCACAGTAAGATCAATAACTTGCTTAAATTTTCATTGCATGCCGAATTCTTGTGCATTTAAAGGATTTGAGATGTGTTTGTGACACTGGAATGTGAGGCATAGTGTCAGGAGACAAGCAAGACAAAGAGAAACAGAGGAGATTGAAAGATTAGCTCATCATGTTCCTGTGCAGACTTGACCACACCTGAAGACTTCCTGGACCCCTCAGCCGGCGGCTTCAGTCCAATCACCAAAGTGGAAATGCTCCTCTGAGCCTCAGGCTTGAGTGAAGTCAGAACTGTCCTTAGGAAATCAGTGTGTCCTAGTGTAATGTTGTCCCAAGGCTCTTTGGCCTTTCTTTAGTTGGTTTAGTTTTTTTAACAGAACATCATAGTTTTCAAACCTCTATTTGATGCAAAAGCTTATAGTTAAACTATATCTGAGGTAGGGAAGGGCGATATGATCAAAATCTTGTTTCATGATATGAATAAATTTATTTCACTGTAACGATATATATCACAATATAGTTATTTTTGCTTTAAATAAGGTCTTTGTGATGTCAAAATGTGTTTTAGCCGGTCGAAATTTCATAATTCTTGTCACCAGGGGTCAATATCACAAAAATCTAATACTGGCCTAAATAAAAAATAAAATAAAAAACACACTTACTGAAGACAAGTAAACTGTCAGTGATTAAATAAGAATAAGAAACCAATTACAAGCAATAGGACAGAAAACTACATTAGAACAAATAAATAAGAAATGCTACATTGTATAAAGTAATAAAAAAAAACTGCATATTTTTCACTGTGTAAATTGAATATATATTTCTTCTAATTAAAGTTACTAAAGTAATTTAGTGAAGAGCGGTGAGAGATTTTCTCTTTTGTTGTTTGATTTAACATGAATGACAGACAGCAGGAATATTAGACTGCTGTCACTTTAAGAGCTGCCCGTTTCCAGTATACTGTTACACATGCGTTTTTTTTCTCAGCTGTTTGCTTTCACTTAAGACCTAAATTACTGTGTTTACGAGAATACTTGAAAAGATGGAAATTTTGAGACACAAGTGTGTGTATTTAAGACATTCAAAGCCTACGAGGCGGCAAAAATAACTCCTTCAATATTCAATGTTCAATGCTTTAAAATGCGTGCAGATGATAAGTTTTTGTGACCATGTAGCACAGCAACGTCACGTGTGTGTGTGTAACCGCGATATACTGTATATGATAGTATAAAATCTCTACCGGATGACACATTTCTACCGGTTAATTGTGTCACCCACCGCTAATCTGAGGATACGTTTACAGAACAATGATTTTACAAAACATTACGGCTGTGCAATTAATCGAAAAACAAATTCAAAATCACACACTGCTCTTGAGTGAAGGACTTTTGTAGCTTTAATACGAAACAAAAAAGTTGAATTCTTACAGTGAAGACTGCTGTTTTATTTTACAGTTGATTATTCATTTCTGTAGTAGGCTGTAAACTGCTTGAGGCTTGCATAAAATAAACATTAATGCACAGTTTGCTTCATTTGTATCTTTTAATTGTACTGTATTTGTCCTTTGCTTTTTTTATTACAGACAGTTTAATTATTTTCAATAATTTTGAGGACATTTTGTTTGTTTGTTTAAAATTCCGCTGGTCCCTACAATGTCGATGTCATAGAAACCTTATTTACAGGAAATACATATTTGATAAGTATCACTATCTTTAAATAAATCACTCATATGAAGTTTTGGTCATATGCCCCCCTCATAATCGTGTTAAATAATCACCATTACAATATCGACCAAAATAATCGTGATTATGATTTTTGCCATAATCGAACAGCCCTACTAAAATTACTTTAATTACTTTTAAAAACATGAATAAATCTAATAAACTTTAATAAATCAAGCACGTCCTGTTTTTGCGAAAGTCAGGTTACATGATTTTACTGATTTGCACATGAAGTTTGGGCTTTTATGGAGGAGCAAAAGCACACCACTGGAAAGGGGGCAGAATGGAGCACAATAATCGTTTTATCTTGATTATTGTATTTTCATAATCGTTTGAGGCCGAAATCGAAAATGAATTTCAATTAATTCCACAGCTCTAGTACAGTTGACAGTATTGTCAAAATGATCCACAAAAACAACTTTAAACGCTGAATTATTCATGCCAGGCCAGTAGTTGGCGATGTCACTTTGTAAAGAAACCATACGGATTCCTATAGACTGAACACGTAATACGCACAAGCATGATACTGTTTTCATTTCATTTCAATCATTTCCAAAAACTCGTTTTCAAAAGTTTGCATTTTTAGGCTCCCAAAATGCAGTTTCTGTGTAAAAGAACGGCATAAAGTTTTACGTTTTTAGTTGAAAACGAAATGCCTCCTAAATTAGCTAATGCATATGTGACCCTGGACCACAAAACCAGTCTTAAGTGTCAATTTTTCAAAATTGAGATTTATACATCATCTGAAAGCTGAATAAATAAGCTTTGTTTCGGTCAAATATGACAACTATTTGAAAATCTGGAATCTGAGGGTGCAAAAAAATCTAAATATTGAGAAAATCACCTTTAAAATTGTCCAAATAAAGTTCTTAGCAATGCATATAACTAATCAAAAATTAAGTTTTAATATATTTACGGAAAGAAATTTACTAAATATCGACATGGAACATGATCTTTACTTAATATCCTAATGATTTTTGGCATAAAAGAAAAATCTATAATTTTGACCCATACATTGTATTTTTGGCTATTGCTACAAATATACTCAGCGATTTAAAGCTGGTTTCGTGGTCCAGGGTCACCTATGGTAAATAAATTTGTGCCATACAGCTAATTAAATATATGTTTGTATGTCTGTGTTTTTAACTTTTTCTGTAAGCCTCCTTTTAAAGCGACAGTTTCTGCTAGTAAATATTTGATGTGATATTTCCCTGGATCTGCAGGCACACGTATGTGAGACGCATGTTTGCTTTTTAATCTAATCTACACATCGGTGTACTCTGTGGTGGTTAGCTGGAGGTGGGGTCTGTGCTGTTGGTACACAGGAACAGGGGGTGCTTGTGTTTAGCCTGGAGCTGTACAGTGAGAGTTGTGTGCACGCTGATGCTATCTCTCTATCGTTGTCTTTGTGGCTGTTTTGAAAATGGCTTGTTCACACAGCCTCTGTTCTTGAGCGTTTCTCTTGGATGTCTGTTGTTGTGTTATATGTTTGTGCACTTTTCTTTGCATGTGTCATCACCTTTAGGTGCCCTTCCTGCCCTGCCGAGTGCAGTACACAGATTTTCTGTCATATCGCACCTCCTCGGACCCCATGAAGCATTCCTGGAAAAGCTTGTTTTGAATGAAACGTTCAGTGCCGAATTGCTGTAGAAATCTTAAAATATAGCTAACCAGCAAAATATGTAGTTTGAGTTTCTGAGCCGCGAGCGATTCCAAACGAAATTGCAAAATTAAGGACTTTTTGAACCAGTTTTTTCCATGTTCAGACAAGCACAGAGCCTTGCCTGAAATTAACACCATTGTCATTAACACCATTAGTCTGAAGTTGCTGGGTTGGACTGCCCAAACATACAGAGCAAATAACTACACTAGCTTCAATAAATGTATATTATATATCACATTATATAACCAAAGCTAAAATAGTCAAATGAATCATTTACTCATACTCATGTTTTTCCAAACCTGTATGACTGACGTTCTTCTGTTGAACACAAAAGAAAAACTTTGAGAAACGTCTGATGGTTCAGGCACATTTACCATTGCTCAGTGAGTTTTGTTTGACAGAATCCAGTTATTTACATGGGAATCACGCAGATTCGTAACAGGTTCAAGTAGGACACGTGGATTCCTCAGCATTTACCAACAGAAAGCTGGTTGGTTTGAGAGTGACTGAAAGTGCCTGTGTACAGCGCTACACTGCTGACAAAAGACAATGGACCTTTTTTTTTGTCTGCAAAATTGTGCCTATATTTTGCTAATGTGTGTGTTTTTTTTTTATTTAATTTTTTTTTTTTATCCAATATATTTATTTTCCTTTTTTTTCATATTTTGTAGTGCCCAAGTAGTAATCATATTAGTGGTGTTGAATGCATTCATCACGCTGAACCTTCAGACTTTGGTGTTTTTTGTTTGTTTTGTTTTTTTCAGAAGAAAATCACACACAAAATAAGTATAACATTTTACACATTAGCTAGTCCCTATGGGGTGGCTAAATTTGCAAGCCCCTTTTCCTTTTTAGTGTCTTTTTTTTTAAATTACATAATTCAAAACATCTATTTAATGTAACATTGCAACACAGTTTAACATTTTTTTTTCATATTAAAAGCTGATATCAGATTGTAATATAATTTTAATACACTGTTGTATTTTCTACATGAATATGGTGATCATCATGGTAATTTTCATGGTACTATAAAGGTGCAATAGAATGCATTGATATAGTATTTTAAATTGTTCTCTGATGTCCTCAGAGTGTGTATATGAAGTTTTATCTCAAAATACCCCACAGATAATTTTTATAGCTTGTTGAAATTGCCACTTTCAGGGTATGAACCAAAACACACTGTTTTTGTGTTTGTCCCCTTTAAATGAAAATGAGCTGATGCTCCCACCTCCCTTCTCAGAAGAGTGCGGAGCTTCAAGAGCTCATGCTCGCGGGCAGACCACCGGTGTTACGGTTTAACTGGTGGTGACCGTGTTACTGATCCTCACACTGCTTCCAAACACATTTTTTAACTACAACATTCCTGTTCACGATCATTTTTGGGATTATAAAACAATGAGTGAGTGGATTTTTACCATTATGGGCTGGTTGTTTTCACACACTGCGGCCACACAACTGTGTTCAGTCACCTTATAAAAGTGATTTTTGCATTCTGTGGCACCTTTAAAGAATACCACATTGATAACATGTCTGAACATGTTACATGTTCTTGTTTTAGTATGAACAGACTGGGTAAACTTGCTGCTGTCAATGAAGATCAATCATCTGAGGCAGTCAGGGTTGCCTGATGAGTTCACTGTGTGTGTATGGGGGGGCAGACTAGTCCTGCTGAAGGAGGGAGGGACTGCGATTGGTTCACACTGGTCACATGGTCATGCAGCCGATTGTTGTGCAGGCAGTGAGCGGTTGACTCGTGGGAGGGTGTTTCACATGGAATAGTTGCACAGCTGCAGAGAGAAGTGTGGAGTCGCTGGGATAGCCCAAAATGGATATGGCTAACCTCTTCAAACAGTTCTTCCGTAAGTTTTGCAACTTTTCTCTCCTCCTTATCATACCACCAGTCTAGAAAGCTGACAAAGCTGAGAGTTTTAGCTTGGATTGAGTTTTGAGACATTCTTGGTCGTAGGATTAGGGAAGTTTGAAAGGCTTTTCCTTTCTGAGCTGAGTGGGAGTTTGTCAGAAACCCCCACCACACACACACACACACACACACACACACACACACACACACACACACACACACACACACACACACAGTTTTTACTCCTTTTTACTATTAATCTGTCATTTGGACACACTTTACTCTTCCTTAATTTGTTTGGAAACCAAATATGAGCAAACAGACAAGTTGGCTTGGGAAGTCTCCTTTTTTCCTCTCGTTCTCAGTGTTTGTCGAGCAGCTGGGCGGGCAGTGCTCTGAAAAGCCTGTAATTGCACTTCACATGCACACACACACACACACACACACACACACACACACACACACTGCAATCAGCACAGTGTAAAGAACTTCTCTTCTTCTTTGTGCACTTAAACTCTCCTGTTACACTCAACCGGAATTCTTTCCCAGCTCAAGTCTCCTTTAATCAAGTTTGGTTTTGAAGCCCGCCGGTCCTTCTCGATCCGACTCGATGAGGTTTTTTCTGTAGTTTAGGTGTTGAGGGTCTGGTGTCGTGGGGTTTCCTCGTGTGAAACACTGAAAGCATTGTGTCATCCGTACCGCTCAAGCTGATTGATGAAGACCGTATCTCTTCTGGGACGGCCGCTGGTGGAATATACTGTTGGTTTCTGGAGCCGCTGGATCCTTCACTGAAAGGACTGACGTGCCTTTTTCTGTAGCTGTGCAGTAAATGACAGTTTAGTGTCTTGCCGAGGTGCTGAAGGACCGTAGGACGTGATGTGGTCGTGTCTGAAGTGTGTGGGTATGTAACTTTGCTTCAGAAATAAGGATCTTAAAGGGACCCAAAAATGTATCTGTATTTCAAAACCCATATGAACCCATAACAGTGTTTTTCCAAAAAATGATTTTTTTGAAATAATTATTTTATGTTAACCAAGGCTGCATTTATTTGATAAATACAGTAATATTGTGAAATCATATTACAATTTAAAATAACTGTTTTCTATTTGAATATTTCTATTTATTAATGCCAGATATATAGCTTCATTTCTCCAGTCTTCATTGTCACAAGATCTTTCTGAAATCATTTTAATATATTAATATAGTAAGAAACATTTCTTATTATCAGTGTTGAAAACAGTTGTGCTGCTTCATAATTTTGTGGGAAGCGTGTACATTTTGTACAGGATTCTTTGAATTAGAATTTACAAATAAATAAACGTCTTTAATGTTCATTTTGATCAATTTAAAAAAAAAACTAAAAAACATACTGTACATTGTGATACCTAAATTGATTTATAGCATTTTAAATGATAGATTTCAATTTGGTATTTCATTTCTGATTCATTCAGTCTAAATAATATAGCATTTTATAATCAAGCATTTATCAATTATCAGCTATAACATTAAAATAATGATTGGTTTAGCAGTTTCAGCCAGAATATTAACATTGGTGCCTAGTCCACACTCATATTAAACGCTAATAGTCTTCGCTGTTGTGGCTCTTAATTCTCATTCCTCCATGCGCTTAGTCACATGACATGTGACCATCAACAATGTTTGGATTTGATGGCATTAAACCTGACATAAACCTAAATGTGCATTATTTAAAAATGTCAACACAGATGTTTCTTTAAAGGAATGCCTCCATTTGTGTTCAACAGAAGAAAGTGATACGAGTTTGAATGCCTAAACTGTCTCTTGATTCCAGTATGTTAAACTCATCATTGAAACACGTCTCTCTCTCTCCCAGTTTATCCACTCCATCTCACCCTTTCTCTTTTCCTGTCGCTCAGCCTTGGCTGGTAGCGGAAGTGCTCTAATTCGAGACAGATTTCTCCTCAGATCTTTGGAGCCTGTGAGGGAGGAAGTGAGCAAACCAGATTGATGATTCACTGCAGTGTCAGCCCATCCGTCTGTTTTTCTCCACTTCCCACTCCGCCACTTTTAAAGCTGATGGAAAACACCACGAGATAATGTCGCTTTGTGAGAAGGACAAGCGCACAAGCTTTAATGCTAGTGTCCTCTCACACAAGATGAGTACAGGAAGTGCTGATGGCTTTCTGGAATGTTCCTGAGTAGAACACACAGCAGGCTGATGGTGTTATGTACATGGATGGGCTGTGACCCCCGTATGACTCTCGACGGACCTGTGCTAGCCAAACAAGCACAGATGTGAAACAGAGGCTATTTATCCTATAGCTATGAATCTCACGAAATGTTTCACCTCAAAATCAAAAGAAATAAATATATTTTGTCAAATTTGTTCATATTGTAATACAGTACTGAAAATCATATAAAATGTGTATATATATATATATATATATATATATACATTTTATATAGTGTTAAACCTTTAACAAATCTCAAACCATTAATATAAATACACAAATAAAAAAATACATTTTAGTTTTGAATGTTTTTTTTTTATTATTTAGTAGTATAGAATTTCAGTTATCAGCTTAGTTAACTTTTTTGGCATTTTTATGTCGAAAATGTCATTATTAAAGAAAATAACTGACTAAAAAGAATTTTTTAAATATTTTTCATTCATATATAATTTCATCAGACTTTATTTTTGTTTATTGTTGGGAGGAAATATGACTGTGGTAATTTCACCCATTATTGCTGAATGTGTCTTTGCATTATCTAGCTTTTTTTTTTTTTAAGCTGTTGTTGAGCATTTGCGTGTTTCATTTAGGGAAGTTTATATGATTTGTGAGGTCTGTTCCTTGCAGATTGGTTTTAATTTATTTGTGCATCGAGCGAGCATGTGATGTGCACACATTCTTGAGCAGTTGAAGACAGCCCTGTGGTTTACAGTCACTGTCGTTGGAGGCCTTTTGATGTCTTATCTTTTTTGAGTTGAACAAATGTCTTGTTTTCCGCTTGGCTTTGAGCCCAGCTTTTTTACGTTAGTAGTGCAAGTGATTTTTCTTTCCTGTTTTGCTCGCATCTTCTTCATTCATGCACTTGGGTACATTTTGCATGAAATTCAGATGACAATATCTTTGCGTTTTCTCGTTTTTTAGGCAACTATATGCCAGCTGTCATGTGGACATGTACCATACCATGACCAATGTTCTTCAAATTACCATTAAGCATCTTGTAAACACCATGGTGTATGAATATAGTCATCAATCAGTACCATGGTATATATGTAAATATTTACCATCAGAAACATTTTCCATGGTACTACCAAGACTTAGGTCGAATGTTTGTTTTCCTCACTTTTCATTTATTTATTTTGTCATGTCATAAAATCCACCTTTTCATAGCTGTATGTTGCTTTTAAATGGAGTAGAGCCTTTTATTGGAGAACAACAGGATGAACTCACCATAGGAAACAACTAATCTGGGTTGGCTCGTGTTGCACTCACAGGAAAGACTTAAAAATGGAAGGGAAGTGGATGTAGTCTGTTGGGCGGGAGGAATTGAAGCTTTAGATGAATCAATCTCTGTTGGGTTTTACAAGTTGTAATGACTACCAGTTAGTTGTAAATGACAGTTTTTGGTCAAAACTGATTTTTAAAGTTAGCTAATATTGGAGTGGATGGTAAAAACAGACACTGATATATGCACATTGAGTTATGGCCATGCAAAAGCGTGCAACTTCCTTCCTGACCATCCATCGTAGGAATCCAGGAAAATTCCTAATTCTGTATTCAGGAAACACACCATGGCTCCAAACAATGTGTTTTGTTCTATCAGCAGCGCAATCCATGGACTCAAAGAGACCTGGGGTGGGACAAAACCTCCTAGCATTGTGGTGGCAAGTTTTTTTGACAAACATCATTAACATTTTCTATAAGAAACATACATATCTATTTTTAAAAAGAACAATTTCAAGTCTTAAAAAAGCATATACTTAAGTGGGATACACCTGCCATGTGTGATCAAACGTGTTTGCGAAATTTTGTGTTAGTTAAGAGAATTGAAAATAAACTTGCGTGAACTGTCCATGTGGGCTCTCTAGAGTCCATGTAGACTGACTGATCCAATGACTGAGTGGGTGGATTACCTTCCCTGGCTCGTGAAACAACATCAGTCATATCACGCTCAAGAAAACCACCACCACTGGTCTGAACATTCACTCAGCCAAGATCATTTGCCTGTTTTAACAAGTGACAACTTGAAATTTGCCTTCATAATCCTTGTATATTTTAACCTGCACTTAAGTCCAGGTTTGCATTTATTCACATTACTTAACTCAAATTTCTTTATATTCTTTAATGAATTAGATCACTCACAAGTGAACATTTTGTCATTTACTCACCGTTATGTCTTGCTAAACCTGTATGACTTTTTTCTGGAGAAATTAAGAATTGTTCTGGTCACTCTTTACGATACAGTTACACACTGAAGATTTTGGATCTGTTTATTGAATCGATCAAGCTGTTCACAAAACCTTTTTGAATGATTCTGTCATGAATCATATTGATCTGGTTCTCATCAACTCACTGACCTAATGATATGGTCATGACAGCTCGTAGGAGAGGAATGATATGAGGGTGAATAAACTGTAACAGAATTTTCATTTTTGGGTGAACTATCACTTTAAGAAAAGTCTTTTGAATTTGTAGATGAGTCGAACTCATGCTGTCAGTAAGAAGATTCACACAGCCGTGGTTACATGCACCAACACGTCCACGCATGAGGCACTAAATGCTCCAGTTAGTATCGCTCATACACTTTACATTCACGTCCTGCTCCCGTTGACCATGCAAATGTCAATCCCCCTTAATCGGACATAGCTTAGAGGCCAGAGGCAAATATATCTTGTTTTTGGATTTCATATATTTGTCATGCAAATCAGGCAGTAGAGGTAACCGCAAGCACAGAGTAAATTCTTCTGGCCTTGAGCTTTGATAAGCATCTCGCTCAAAGCAGAAAGGGCCATTGAAAAAGCTTTGTTGTCACTCTGTTAACCTTTAACCCCTGAGTAAGCATAAAGTAAACTGGGTGGTTTCCTTTCAGATTAGGTAAGAGAGGTTCCAAGGTTTCACCTGCTTCTCGGTTGTCATGTTTTGTTAAATCACATCTGGTAAGTATTATTCTTGAGCAATGCCTACAGGTATATGAATTTAAAATAAATCTAAATATAAAGGCTGAGTTTGCCTACTTCCCAGATAGCTGTTTGGACAGATCCATGTTGACAACAGGGTAAACCAGCCTAAGGTGGTTTGGTGGACTTCTTTTTCTCCTGGTGAGAATGGTCTTATCTGATGGTTTTAGAGGGGGTTGGCTTACCTCGAACAAACCATCTTAGACCAGCAAACAATCTTGGGCTAGTTTAGATTGTTTTTCAGCAGCTATACTATGGTAATACCATAGTAGTGCCATGCATTTTGTATTATATAAATTACAATGGTATTACAGTCTAATACCATCATTTTGTTGCTGCATTACATTTTTGTAAGGTATGTAAAGAGAAAGAGTGTTTATCTGTCCTTGGGCCTTTGGATTGGGCCGGTACAAACTTCACTGCCAAGTGGACATTCCTGCACGGTAACACTATTCACAAACCTTTGCCAAACCCGCCAACATAGTCAAAGGGCCTCAGGGTCAGATATTCTCCATTAATCCACCAGACCGGCCCACTTGGCTTGACCTAATGTGGTCAGACAAGCCGGAATCCTCGACAGTATCCATGAACCTAACCCAGCACTCCCTCGCTCAGTCCTTCCCCATGGAGGAGGACGAAGGGTGTGGTGATCATTCCAGTGTCTCTTTGCAATTACTTGTACTTTTCTCTGAATAACAGAGCTAGACCACACAGCTGTGCGAGACAGGTGGCAAATGATAGAACTTTTCTTAGAATAAACTTGCACCCTTTTATCATGGTGGCAATATTTTTTGCATTGTCACAAAGCAAGCATTTCTTTTATGCTTGTTCACATGGGAATAATTGAATCATCTCCATGATCAAGGAGGAAGGCAAAAATACACAGCTTGTCATATGATCTATGAGTGGTAAAAAATGGTGAGAACACAATTAGTTGGTTGTAATTGGGTGGTTTTGGAACTGGACTAGTGCCCGTGTTAACTTAGAGAGGACTCAAACAGGCGGGAGCTGATAGCTACTGTGTACCCCTTTCAGTATGAAAACACAAGCCTGACTGCACTGTAACATGTGTTTGGACAAGTTTTCCTTTCACTCATGCCCTGCCTGTTGGTGCCTGTATCAAAATACAGTGCTCTTTGGTTTCACAGATAATTTCAACAAGAAAGGAATGAGTGCAGGGGGCGGGGTAATGTAGTTAACCCCTGAAGAGACTGTCTGAACACATTTATCATTTCTGATCAAGGCTTTCCATTGACAGATGCCTTTAATTAAATGTGTTATTTTGAAGTTGAATGTCAAGAAGCTATTGCATTAACTTTTTCTCAGTATAAAAAAATAACTGAAACAAAACCTAGTCTGTTTCCCAACCTAGGCTGTGAGTGAGTGAAGTGACGTGTGGCCAAGTATAGTGTCCCATACTCAGAATTCGTGCTCTACGTTTAACCCATCCAACTGCACACACACAGTAGTGAACACACAAACACCCAGAGTAGTGGGCAGCCATTTTTGCTGCAGCGCTCAGGGAGCAATTGGGGGTTTGGTACCTTACTCAAAGGTTACTGAAGGTGGAAGAGAGTGCTGTTCATTCTTGGAAATTCTTAATGGCTTTTCTTTCTGTATGTATGCAGGGATCGGCAAGGTGAAACGGAAAACAGGCATGCGTGAAACAGCCTCCAACGCCGACTCTGACTTGTGCTCGGACAATGGTGAACGTCTGTATGACCTAAACCTTCCTGCGCTTGTCAAATTCAGCTACACGGCTGAGCGGGAAGATGAGTTGTCTTTGGTTAAGGGCACAAGGGTCATCGTCATGGAGAAGTGCAGTGATGGCTGGTGGAGGGGGAGCTACCAAGGCCATTCGGGATGGTTCCCATCCAACTACGTGACGGAGGATGCAGATGGATCGGCGAGCAATGACCCTGCCGGCTTGTCGGAGAAATTGGCGGCTGCTGTTCATAGTGCGAACGGCAACCAGGTGATGCACACTGTACAGGCACTCTACCCGTTCAGCTCAGGCAACGATGAAGAGCTGAATTTTGAGAAGGGCGAGGTTATGGAAGTTGTGGAGAAGCCAGAAAACGACCCAGAGTGGTGGAAGTGTCGCAAAGCCGATGGGCAGATGGGACTTGTGCCGAAGAACTACGTGACTGTTCTGCAGGAGTCACTCAACTCAGCCAGCATGGCCGGGCCGCCCACACCTGACTGTGACTACATTGAGCCTTCATCCAGCGGACGTTTCGCTGGCAAGCAGTGGTACTATGGGAAGGTGACGCGTCATCAGGCAGAGATGGCACTCAACCAGAGGGGCACAGAGGGAGACTTTCTTATCCGAGACAGCGAGTCCTCAGTAAGTAGACAGAAATGTTCATTCTTATATTCTGATAAAAATGCTGTTTATGCTGAGATTCCTGCTTTTAATAATTGGTCTAAATTGACCATGTTTGTCCCTTTCTCCCAATTTGTTTGTTTTCTAGCCCAATGACTTTTCAATATCGCTGAAAGCTCAGTCCAAAAACAAGCATTTCAAAGTCCAAATGAAGGACAACCTGTACTGCATCGGACAACGCAAGTTTAACTCAATGGAGGAGTTGGTGGAACACTACAAAAAGGCACCCATCTTTACCAGCGAACAGGGCGATAAACTCTACCTGGTCAAGGCTCTGGCTGCCTCCTGATCCATGTAGAAAGAATATCCAGTTAACAATGATTACACTTCCAGACAGACAGACTGGGAATATCAAGCATTCCAAGAAAGGGAGGTACAGGGAGAGACGGACAATGGACTCCCGTTCATTTGCTCAGAAACATGCTTGAATTTCATTGAGGGACACGCCCAATGTATCAAAATACAGTATGTTTAGACCATAGGAGATGCAGTGTATTTTGATGTCAACATGTACTATAATTACAACCTAGGTCTTCTTTTGTTAATATATATTCTTTTCATTGATTTCCAAAATGTATTTTTCATTTCTTCTTTAACTTCCCTGCCAATTTTTTAACTGTCCTTTCAAGTTTCTGCTATTGAAGTCCTGACTGCAGAAGAACTTTTCTCAACATTTTTCAGAGGTCTCACATACTGTCTGTTACTGCCTGCAACGCCTGAACCACACGGAACTGTTGAAATTGATGTAATCTGCTATATTTATTAGGAATCAATATTTCTGCAAAATGCTCCAACAATAAAAGTGAGTGACCAAAACCAATATTCCAAATTAGGCACAATCATTTTGGGATTAATCTTGAACTATAGTCTTGCAACTGCATGTTTCCAACATTAAATCAAGCTTGAGGTCTCGTTAAGGATGGCATCTGTATTTATAAGGGGTAAAGTTTCAGAAGTTCTGCTTCCCTGACAATCAAGGTGCTTATTATTGTGGTTTGTTAGCTAGTTTTGACAATAGATTCCTAAATTTATTCAGACATCTTGGAACTGTCAGAATCCATGCCATAATATGATGTGTCTCCGCTTTGTCAAAGGGTTTAGGTGTGATTAATGTCTTCTACTAGACATTTATTTGAATATGGGAGTTTGTTCAAGATTTGCAGATGGAGCCTGAATTGCTGTGCCATGACTGAAGATTAAAGAAAATTAAACCGCATTTGTGTACACAATAGGTCATTTATGATTCAGTGTTCTACTAATAAATCCGTCTTTCATGAACAAGGCTGCAATCGCATTACAGTTGTTATAATGGCTGTGGTTTTTATTATCAATGGTGGTGGTGGATTGGTTTAAAGTTTCATTAGGTGTTTGTTTTTTCTTTGCTTTGCTTGGCACTCATTTGGTTGCACACGTTCTCAAATGAGTATATGTGTTGTAATGTAGAGGATGAATGAAAGTGTGTCAGCATGAAGGCAGCATTGTGAGCTCAGGTTTCAAGGAAGGATCCACTTTGCTTGGCGATCAAGATCCACAGTGCTGCTTCCTTTTATTTTTCAATAGTTTATGATAAACGGAGAGAGATGTTCCATTGAGGATCAGATGTGAATATGTAAAACTTCATAGATAAGTATGTTTGCTGGACCAGGCAATGGGAAAGACACTTCCCTGGACACGTCTCTGTTTCAAGTTGGAAAAACATGGAAGTTTCTTTTCTGAAGACTTATGAGTAGGGTGATGATCTGGGCTCTTTTCCAGGGGACCATCACTACGACTATAATTACTTGTCCAGCTGTTCGGAGCTGGACTGGGGCGAGAGTTGAGGAATAAGGATTTTTGAAGGAAGTGGGGGGAAAAAAATCACTGAGACGTGCAAGTACTTGCTGGATAATATCTACCAAGAACCTATGAGAACAACCCTACTACCCAATTTTGGGTTTTGATCAACCAGTTGAGATCCACTTGTTTTGGATGAGGGATCTCTGAGATGTGTAGTCATATCACAGTTTGTGCTTTAAAATGTGCCTTCATCTCAGTTGTTGGAGCCAAAGTTTTGGTGTTCGTCTACACTATTATAAGATTGTTATTTGAGTATCGCTTTGCATGTGCGTAATACTCCCCTGATAAGTGACTGGTTTGCACGGACCATGTCCTGGTCATAAAAACATCCACGTTGAGGAACTTATCATGATTTGCCTCCTGACTGAAGTGACCTTACCATATAGACCAGGGGTGTCCAATCCTGCTCCTGGAGGGCCAACGTCCTACAGAATTTAGCTCCAACCAGCTTCAAGACACTTGCCTGGACGTTTGAAGGCCTTGAAGTAAGTTTTATTAAGGCTGGAAATAAAACCTGCAGGACAGTGGCCCTTAAGGAACAGGTTTTGGCACCCCTGATATTGACCTTAGGGTAAAAGCCATATTTAAGTTCAGGGGGTTATACCAGAGGTGTTCAGTCCTGCTTCTGAAGGGCCCACTTTCATACAGGGTTTAGCTCCAACAAACCTGCTGGAAATCCCGAAATTCATGGTAATCCTGAAGGTCTTAATTACCTGGTTCATATGTGTTTAATTAGCCTTAGAAGTAAATTCTGCAAGAAGTTGGCTATCAAGACAGTGGTCCCCAATCCTGGTCCTGGAAAACCCCCAACACTCACTTATCTGACACACACTGGAAGTCTTGGAGTCTTTACTAATGAGCTGATGAGTTAAATCAGGTGAAAGACATCTAAAATGTGAAGTGTTGGTTTTCCAGGACCAGGATTGGGAACCACTGATCTAAGGGCAGGATTGGACACCCTGCAGTGAGCAAACAAAACAAAATCTTTGCTTCACAGTTTTAATTTGTCAAATATTGCATCTACTCTTGACTAAGTTATAAGTAGACTCAGCAAACATGATATCTGGGTTGTGGTTGTGAGAGTATACTTGTCAGCTTATGAGGCAACCAGAAACTGAAAGAGGTACTGTTGTTATCAATCATGTAGACTCAGCAGGATTTTTTTTTTTTTTTTTTTTGACCAAATAGCTTTTCTGTCATTTCTTTTGGGAACATGGTGGTTCTCAGTGATTTTGAACTGTTTATACTGAAAAAATCTTTTTGATCCATCCAAGCTTTGAATTATGCGGCACTGTAACAGTTTTGTATTATGTTTTGGCTAATATGTCTTTAATTTAATTGTTACAAAAGAATGAATTCCTAATTCAGGCCCCTGGATCTTGTACTGAAAAGCAAACATAGTTGCTGTTTTGGGCTGAATGGACCAGTTTTACTGAGCAAGCTCATTTTATCTGAACTATGAGTGAACCGTTTCTGTAAATGGGCCTGGAGGTGCTGAGAAAATCAAATGCAGTTGTATACCCCCTGCCTCCATGATGATGAAACTCTTCCTCATACTGTATGCAAAGAGGAGTTTATCAGACTGTACAAAGGAAGAAATAAACTACATAAATCAATGCTGACATCTCTTTAATGTCATCCAGAGCATAAATGTGGCATCACAATTTTAGAGGTTAAAACTATATATAAATGCTTCATGAGAATGTCATTTGAAAGAAGTTATCCTGCATGATTTTGTGTCCCACTGTTATGGAAATTACATTGCTAGCATTTAATGAAGACCTGCTGGGAATCATAATGACTTCACACATGCTGTACGTGAAACAATTAAGGCAAGAAACAGGCAATATTATACTGAAACAATATGAAATATCAGCGATAAGAAGAGAAAGTACTTGATTGAGAACAGCATGAGAAATGTGCGACCATTAATAATGAAATTACTTGTGTCTGCATAGTTCCGTAAATTCAGAAATGTACTTCCCATGATTTCGCAACCAAAGCTAGTGAAAATCCCCAAAATATTAGATGAGAATACTGCACTATTATGTTTCAACTTAAGCTATATTAAATATAAGGCAAACTGTAGTGGAATTTTCTAAACTTGTCTTACAGGATTTCCAGAAACTCACATACACGACATGAAATCGAGCAAGAAAGCCATGCAAACACACGGTCCTTATTAGGCAATTACATCACGTATAAGAGACCGAAGACATAATTCAGTACACTATTTGATAATACTGTTAGTGTTTTTCTTTTGAAAAAGAGGTTGATGGCTACAGATGCTCAATTGCTCCCTCCGGTGGCCAACATTTGATGTCATTCCTGTTCCCATGCAATCCATCCTACTGTGTATAGTTTGTAAAACCAGCATTAGTGAATTCCAAATCCTACTTTTTCCAAATGTCATACTATATCTGAGGTGTTTGGGCTAATAATGCCCATTAGCCCTTGCACTATGGAAGAGTAGCGGACGGTTTGTGCCAATTCTCTAATGAGTTTTCAGTCATTTAAAAAAATAAATAAATCCAGCCATGGTGAGCACCAGAGACCTCTTACAAAAACAAACAAAAAAAATCATACCAACCCCAAACGTTTGAATGCTAGTACATACAACACACTGCAGCAACAGTAAGAATAGTATGCTAGTGTGCTATTTTAAACACAGCCAGTCTTACTTTATACAATAAAGCAAATGACAGCATTTTATTGCACAGAAGTATGCAAGTTGGGATGCCGCAAATGTATTCATTGTTAATTTTTTAACATTCAGAATGTTTCAGCACAAATTTTAAGTGGATGGTGAGTGATCCCATAATACCTCAATATAATAATTCAGATTCTTGGAAGAGACATTCATAAAGGGAATGTTCATAAGGGATCCTTTCAGACCCTCACTCCCTTTCATACCCCCAATAAATCAGTTATATAACAACAAATCACCTATATAACCAAACGAAACAAAATATCCACACCCAAAGAAAAGAGCCACACTAAGACATCAGCCACATCAGCAGCCAGACGGGACGCGCCATATAATGCTGCTTTTCACCGCTTCTGGCTTCAGGCCTCTGGGGATTCGTGATCGCTCTATGAAAATATCTGCGTGACCAAATCAAAATACTGAAAAGTGTTCATATTTCCAAAATACTTAACCATAAATGAGCCCATAAAGTGAATCAAAGTGCATACATTTAAAGGTAGTTCACCCAATAATAAAAATTTGCTGTTAATTTACTCGCTCTTAGGCCATCCAAGATTTTTTAAAGACGATAGCTTAAACCATGGTCCTCGGTGATTCATATAATGCAAGTTAACAGCTACCGGCACTTTTGACAGTTACAGAAAGCATATCAAGCTACACAAAATTAACAGCCGTGGCTCCTGACGATATATTGAGGTCTTATGAAGCGAAACAATCAGCCTGTGCAAGAAACGGAACATTTTTTAAAACAGTATTGCCTGTAACTCAGAGCCTCAGGCAAACGAGAATATCTGATTCTTTTCAGCAAACTGGTGGTTCTGGACTGGTTGTTCATTTCGGTGAACTGGTTCAAGTCACTAGTTTATGTAATCATGCAGTGACGAAACTAATATGCAATTATATTATTAAAGCATCTAATAATGATGTGAAATGTGGATGTTTTACATGTCTAAAGCATATAAAGTGAATAAACTAGTCTTCATCAACTAAACTTTTTACATAAACAATGAGAAACCATAAAAACGTTCATTTGGCCCCTTCTTTCAAGTGCTCGGTTTTTGTATGTGCATATCAGCGGCTCATCAGTCCTCGGTCCGAGTCGAACTGTTTCCTCAGTTCAGTGACTGAATGAGTTTGCAAAACCAGCATCATAGAAACATATCATAGGAACACCTACATCTTGGATGGCCTGTGGATGAGGAATTCATTTTTGGGTGAACTATACCTTTAAGGGAATATTTTGGACAAAATAATGTTGATTTGTCTAAATCCTTTTTTTTTTTTACTTTTCATTTAAAAGATTGTATACTTATTTGATTACGTTCAATATGGCATAGATTAATTCACTGATGCACCCTGTGACAAATATACTGGAAGTTGGCATCTCATTAGAAGTAGAGTCTGTCTGAGATGGCCGCAGGAAGGTGGGTCATTATTTGCATGCGAATCCACCAGTGCGGCTCCATGGGGTTGTACCGTGTGTATGGCTGTTTGGACATGATGGCATCCGTGATATCGTCTAAAACCGGCTCGATCTCTCGCTGGCCGCTGTTGCAGTAGGAGCGCATTAGAGCCATGTACTGCTCAAAGTGAGCTTTCCCATAGTCCTCCTGGACACCAGGGGGCGCCTCCTTCCAGAGCTTCTCTGCCGTTGTCGTAACTATGTCACGTGTCAGGATGCCTGTGGCCACGATAAAGTTTCCGGGCTCAACAACGGAAACTTTAACACCCCAAACCTTCATTTCATATCTGAGACAGTCAGAAAAAGCCTCCACTCCGTATTTGGATATACAATAAGGGGATCGGAGAGCGTTTCCCATTCTGCCGTACATGCTGGCGATGTTCACCACGCGACCTGTGACCAAAAGACAAAAAAAGTCAAATATTATTAAAAATGGTAATTTCTGTTTTCTGTTTTAATACATTTAGGGCCCAAGCACCGCGGTGCGAGGTATGGGTCTTTCGGTACACTTTGTACCAAGCAAATACAGCATTGTTTTAATTTAATTGGAAACTTCCAGTTTTATATATTTACTTTTAATAAGAAACAAAGTTTCATCTTTAAAAATATGTAATTTTCAGGAAATTCAAACAATAAATTCCGTTTTGACGCTCTTTGATGTGTAGTGAGAGACAGATCGCTTTAGTTCAAACGGCAGCGCGATCATCCTTTACTACTAGTTTTAACAAGAATGAAGATCTCATGCCATGCAATCGCTCAATCAGTGTTTCAACCGCAGAAAGACAGCAATAAAACAGCTTGTAAACAAACGTCACATAGCATTCTCTTTACCTCAGGCAGTCGTCTGTGTCCACAGCTCTTAAGTGCACTATAAATGAAGTGCAGAGAAGAGCATTTCGTGATTAGACTATATATTTACTTTACCTGTTAGTGATGTTTTAATTGTTTAATGTTTAAATAAATCTGTTTTTAAACTAGCTATGAGAAGCACTGTGTAAATGAATATATTTCAACAACAAATATAATTTTTATCATTTGGAAGTTAATTTAAAAACTGCATTATGTGCAATTTACATGTTTGCATAATTTTTTGAGAGTTGAGGGTTGCTTGTTATATATATATAACTACTGAACCGTGACGTCAAAACCGAGGTACATACTGAACCGCGATCTCTCTGCAGGTCTCTACTCGGAAGGTGCCTGTGTTATAATGTTATGATCGAGGCTCTGGACTCTGAGCATAACTTGTTTTTTCTATAACAAACTATAAAATATTTTCTATAAAAACATTAATGCCATGGCAGTGGCAAATAACTTTGGTTTTATATTTAATTTGATTACATTAATGTTAAAAGTTGAGATTTACAAGAAATATTTTAACTGCTACTATGTAAAAGGAATACTGCTGTAAAATATAACAGCATTATAACATATAACATTAAAATTTTTCAAAAAAATAAAAAAACATTATTATTGAACAACATTATACTACAGAACATTTTTTTTTTTTTAAAGACACTTTTTATTTCTAATGCATGTAATTTTGGGGCTTATATTTTTTACTTTATATAAATTATTAAATTCCTTTGAATATGGAAAACATCTATTAATAAAAATAGATAAATTAAAAACCTTTTTTTTTTTTTATCTGAAATTATTATGCTCCAGTGTTAAAATCATATGCCATCGTGCAAATAAAAATAAATAAATTTATAATAATAATAATAAAAAAAATTAAATACTGAATCACAAAAATCAGAAGTGTTTGTCAGGCAACACACTCCAAAGTCCATTTGCTTTAACCACTGATCCATTAAGATCTAAACAGTTCTTTTAATTCAGTGAAAGACTAACAGAAGTGGAAACTGTAGAGAAACATTAAAAATTTTTCAACAAATTTTTCTCTAAATAGGTTGACCGCAGGAGGACACACTTGGACTGCATGGAGTGTGTTCATTACTTTACCTTTAGCCCTGCGGATGAGAGGCAGGAAGGCTTTGGTTACTCTGATGGTGCCCCACAGGTTGACCTCTGAAACCTGCTTGTATGTGTCCATGGTTGTGAACTCCACCTCACCGAATGTGGAGATACCAGCATTGTTGACCACAGCCCACAGACCTGCAAGATATAATCACAAACCTCCTTAAACTCACTGATCAGACATCCTGATAAAATTCACACAGTTATATAAAATCCACCAGCTTATCCAGCATATTTTTAAAGGTGCACTATGTAATATTAACAGCTAGTGGTCGAATATTCCTTTGCTGCAATATGCTGTGTTTTCAACCAACTGGCAACCCAGGGTGTTGAAATACTATTAGGTAAAATGGCAGTGGGCGGAGTCACACAGACCAAAACAAAACAGATAGTCGGACACGGAACAAACATTTCAAAGTAGAATAACTGGCTGTAGCATTGATTTTCAAAGAAACAATTATGTGAACTTAGCATGTTTCCTAAATACCTGCAAACATGTGGTATTTTATGCTTTAGTAGAGTCAAACTAATTACAAACAGCACCTTTTAAAGTGAGAGCGAGGTGGCAATTTGTAGATTGAAAGTGTGAAGCGTTTAGTGTCATTCACTTTCTGTTATTTCAGCTGTACAAAAGCAGTCTCTTATGCTGCTTTGTATTGCAAACTGGTATAATTTGAATTTACAGTATTGTCAAAACTAGTTTGTAGTGCACATTTTTTCACTTTGTTTTTCTAGTTATTTACCTACGGCAGCTAATACACTGGATTATATTGAGCCACATTTAAAAAATTGATAAAACAAACCTACTTTTGGAAATCGGACAAATATTTAATTATTTGGTGATCTTAAAAAACATCATAAAAATCTTAAGCTGACAAAGTTAACATGGGAGGATCTAAATTTATTGTATCTCACAATTCTGACTTTTTCACAGAAAAAAAAAAAAAAAAAAAAAAAAGGTATTGGAGCCTTTTTTTTTTTTTTTCACAATTATGATTTATTTCTTTTTTTCCAGAATTGTGAGATATAAATTGTCAATTTTAAGAAAAGTTTTTTTTTTTTCTTCTCAGAATTGGAAATAATAACTCGCAACTGCAAGTTTATATCTCACAATTCTGAGAATTCTGCAATACTGACTTATACCACGGGGCCGCTGAATGCTTGAATCTGATTCGCTGATGAACGTTCTGAGGTGTGCAATTATTTTCTGGGAATCGCACGTCGAACGTAGTTCCAGGCAGCTCTCCTGACCGCATTACAGTTCCATATCACTTCGCATATAGTAAATATGTAATAACGGAGATTACAGGACTAACAAAAACAACAACATGACAGATGATTTTCTGAAAGTAAATAAACACGTCATTACTCACTAGCGAGGTAATAACAGCGCTGTTTAGAGACGCTGCTGCAGCCTAATTCACACAAGCTCAAATAGCACTTCTCCAAAATGCCCCGTTTTGGTCGTCTGGTCCTCCCGAATGACCTTTGAACTGCCCATCCTCTATGAACTTCCACAAACTGATCTGAACTGAAGATGCAAACAGCCCTCACCTTTCTCCGGCTCTTCCAGGTTAGCAGTCACAAACTCAACAGCCTGAGAGACCTGCTCCTCACTGCAGACGTCCAGCTGCACAACCTTCAGCTTCTCTGAATGAAGGTTCTCCAGCTCCCTTGCACCTTCTCCATCCTTCATCCACACACAAAACAAACCGGTATGACATTACATGCTCTGCATACTGTGCCACACAAGGGCATTTACAGTGTACACTTGATTAGTTCTAATGGGAGTAATTTAGTTTATTCTGCATTATCCAAAAAGTGAATGCAACTTTTAGACTGAATGTCCAGCCACTGAGAACTGTGAATATGTACAACAGAAGTTCAGCTGAGGAGTACATTTCAGGAATAGTTGAACCATTACCTTAAACAGACAACCTGCAAACACAGCGAAGCCAAGCTTATGAAAGTGCTTGGCCAAAGCAAGTCCAAATCCAGTGTCACAGCCTGTAATGAGCACAGCTCTCCCCTCAACCTACAAAAAAAAAAAACATGCAATATTTCTTTCATAAAGCCACGGCATTACTGTACATCTGCAAACGAATGTGCCAACAAGTGAAATAACATCACAGTTATGCATCAGTTTCTGTCAGTGTTTGAGACCTATTGACAAATCTAACAAAAAAACTACAATAAAAATGTACTACATTTCCTGGACTTTCAAGTAATTTATTCATTTATTTATTAATTCATTAATTTCCATAAATTCAAAACCTGGATTTGATGATCAACACTCAACTTTAAATGTATGTATGTATGTATATGTATATGTATATGTATATGTATATGTATATATATATATATATATATATATATATATATATACATACATATATATATATATATATTATATATATATATATATATATATATATATATATATATATATATATATAATAAAATATATATATATTTTTTTAAAGTTGAGTGTTGATCATCTATTTAAAAATAAATAGTAATTAAATGTAAGTTTGGGTTAAGCTGTTAGGCCTAATTGTAACCTTGTAATGTAAAAGGGCTCCCTATAGTTTTAAGCATAAGCTGAGGTAGATTTTTATCACTAAGAAAATGGAAACTACAACTGAATGTATTTAAAGAAAGAGCAACTTGTTCAGTAAACCATTAAAAAAATCATACCGAACCGTGACATTAAAACTGAGGTATGTCCCGAACTGTTATATTTGTTTACCGTTACACCCCTAATATATATATATATATATATGTGTGTGTGTGCGTGTGTGTGTGTGTGCATGTGTGTGTGTGTGAGAGAGACCCTGGAGCACAAAATCAGTCTTAAGTCTCTGGGGTATATTTGTAACAATAGCCAAAAATACATTGTTTGGGTCAAAATTATTGATTTTTTTTTGTATGCCAAAAATCATTAGCATATTAAGTAAAGATCATGTCCATGAAGATATTTTGTAAATTCCCTACTGTAAATATATTACAACTTCATTTTTGTTTAGTAATATGCATTGCTAAGAACCTCATTTAGACAACTTTAAAGGCGATTTTCTCAATATTTAGATTTTTTTGCACCCTCAGATTCCAGATTTCCAAATAGTTGTATCTCGGCAAAATACTGTCAGATCATTAGAAACCATACATCAATGGAAAGCTTATTTATTCATATGATGTATAAATCGGGCTAAATATATATAACAGAATTTTTTGTATTGCATAATGCACCATTTATACCACAGATGCACAGCATATTTCAAGGTTTCATCTTGGACACGTGTACCTCCGGTTTGAAGGTAATTATACAATTCATTTTGTCCTGCATAATGCGTTTGCATTATTACCATAAATAAAATGCACAGAAATGGATGTCACTCATCACTACAGCTCTATATAAGATGCATAATTATTAATATATTTCATGGCACACTCTCTCTCTCTTTTACACACACACACACACACACTGCATAATATTTGTTTTAAACCACACATGCATTGCATGGTAATAACAGAAGTCGTGTTGTCATTATGTCCTGCATAGTTTCCAGAATTCAACAGAGTGAGGCTACAAATATGATAAATATTCTTGGTTAAAAATGTTTTAGGAAAGACAGGTTATCTAGTAAGGGCGGTAGTATTGACCTATATTAGAGAATTTTTTAAGTGTACTGAAATTGAGTTAAATAGAAAACTCACTAAACGTGATACTTTCTCCTCGTATGCAATTTAGTATTGCGTTCTTATATAATCCGCCATTACATACACAATCATTTTATGATGATATGAAGGAGCTACTGGAAATGTTTGATAGTTCGGTTGAAACAATATTTTATGGGGATTTTAATATAAATTGGGCAGATAAAAATGGAAGACAAAAATTAAAAACAATGACTAAATTTAATTATCAACAGTTAATTAAAAAAAAATAAAAAACACTACTAGAATTACCAGAAGTAGCAGAACTGTAATAGATCTGATTTTTATAGAGCGTATCATAAAAACTTATATCTACCGATAGGTCTATCAGATCATAATACGGTATTAACAGCAAGGAAACTAACTAAACAACGATTTAAAAATCAGAGACCCAACAGAATTAAGTTTGGGATACCAAAATCAAGAGTAAGTCAGTTTGAATTAGAGAGGAACAATGCTGACTGGGGTAATATTTTACATTTAAGTGAAATAAATCAGTGTTGACCAATTTGTTAAATACATATTATACCTTTTTCCTACTTTAAGAAAAAGAATATCATTAGCTTGGCTGAACAGTGACATTTGTAATCTTATGAAACAAAGAGACAAGATGCTAAAAACCACTTTATCTTTTAGACTTTATCTTCTAAACACAGATCATTTAATTTATAAAGGTTTAAGGAAAATATAGTACAAAAATTGCGGAATTCAAAATTAGCATGTTATACACAACTAAAAGAGTGCTAGAGGACAAAGTACAGTTGTATGGAAACAACTAAATAATTTAGCAAATAATCAACATGTAGTTAAAGAGTTAAATTGAAATGATAAAGTAATAAATGATAAAGCTACTTTGGCACACGAGTTTAATGTATATTTTATTTATTCAGTAGATGAATTAGCTCAAAATTTTAAATGAACAGCATTAGAAAATAGGGTGGAGGTTGAGGAATTCAATTTATTTTGTATAAAAGAGATGAAAATAATATAACTGAAATTATAAAAGTTTTACCAAATACCAAATTCAACGGCAAAGGATATTTTTAATCTAGATATTAATTGTATTTGATGATACCTCCATTAACTCATTTGATAAATTTATCAATCAAGGGATGTATTTTTCCAAATATTTGGGGAAAAGGCTGTAGTTACACATTTTATAAATCAGGAGATCTTAACATGATTTCACATCAGTATTTTTAAGGAATAAAATGGGCGTCCCTCAAGGCACAATTTTAGGTCCATTGCTTTTTTGTTTGTTTATAAATGATTTGCCGTGTAGTTGTCCAGATGTTGAATGTCAGCATACGCTGATGATACAGTAATATAGGCCTACACATCTGCTAAATCATCAGCTAAGGTCGCTGCACTTTTAAATGAGCAAATGGAAAAGATATCCAGATGGCTCCAGGAAAATAATCTTACATTATATGTTAAGAAAACTGTTTTATGTGTTTTTCTAATAGAAAGAAAATAGAAAGAAAATTAGGGTACTTAATGAAGAAATAGAGGAGGTAAATGAAGTTAGTTTTTAGGAGTAGTTCTGGATTCACAACTTAAATTTGACAAAAAATTGAGATGCTGACTAATCGGGATTTAAAAATAATGGATAAAAAGCCAAATCAATGGCATCACTGTCATATTTTAAAGAAATGGCATATGCTTAATTTTATGAATTTTAAAAACGTATCATAAATTAAATCGATTTTTAAATACTTGCGTAAAAAGGTACCTTTTGTTTTATGTAATTTGGTAAAGAGACACGATGGTACTGTCCGAACTACTACTGTACGAGCACCGAGGTTGGAAACTGCAGGATTGGGTTTTGTAGAACATCACAAGGGCAAAGAGCATTTTCTGTAAAGGGACCCCAACTTTGGAATAAGTTGCCAAATGAGTTTAAAGTGATATACATTATATAAAGTATTTTACATTGATGGTTAAAGGGTAAGTTCACCCAAGAATTTGTTGAAGCATTGAAAATACATTTTGGTCCAAAAATAACAAAAAATCCGACTTTATTCATCATTGTCTTCTCTTCCGGGTCTGTTGTGAACGCGACTGCTGTGACTGTTGATGTACGACGCGGCTGACGTGTTTTCTGGTGCGCCCAATAACAAAGAAAACACGTCAGCAGCATCACTGCAGTGTTATGAACGCGCTCACAACAGACCCGGAAGAGAAGAAAATGCATAATAAATTATTTTCTTATCAAAATCAAATAAACAAAACAAAAAATACTATCCAACAATATGATAATGACAATAAAAACTAGGGCTGGGCGATATATCTAACGATATGATCATGCGCATCTAGTCAGTAAATCAGCTACGCAGATTAGCGCCAAAACGCCATCACCTGCTTTCAAATGGAGCGGCATTTAATAGACGGAGCCGTAGATCACTGACAAGCTACGCAATATCGGGTTCATTATCCCAGATGTATAGCCTTCGATAATCAACGCGATATTGCGTAGCTTGTCAGTGATCTACGGCTCTGTATATTAAATGCCGCTCCATTTGAAAGCAGGTGATGGCGATTTAGCGGTAATCAAGTAACCAGATTTACTGACTAGATGCGCATGATCATATCGTTAGATATATCGCCCAGCCCAGTGTTTTTGTCACAATGGACTACTTTGATGATGTTTTTAATTACCTTTCTGGACGTGGACAGTATCCCGTACATAAATTTTCAATGGAGGGAACAGAAAGCTCTCGGACTAAATCTAAAATATCTTAAACTGTGTTCCGAAGATGAACGGAGGTCTTACGGGTTTGGAACGACATGAGGGTGAGTCATTAATGACATAATTTTCAGTTTTGGGTGAACTAACCCTTTAAGCGTAAGTTCAAAATAAACCAGACCTGTATGCATATTTAAATGTTTATATGCTTTGTAACTAGTTATTTATTAGGACTGGAAGAGTTTATAAAACTTAGGCATGTGGTTGTTCTGTATTCTGTTTGTAATCTATGAGGATATTGTATGAAGGATTTGTTACATTAGTTTTTTTTGGGGATGCACCGATCATGATTTTTCATGGCCGATTCCGATACCGATTTTTTACAAGCAAACTGGCCGATTCTGATACCGATTTCCGATTTTTTTTTCTTTAAGTAACAAACAAGAAAGAAGGAAAGTATACATAAACAAGATGTTTATTTGGTATTTAATAGGCCAAACTGGCTTTTGGCTATTGAAAACAATAACCGTAACCATCTGAAATAAACGGCAGTAACTGCACAGTAAGTAGACTACATTTAATACAAACATAGATGGTACAGACATCAGCATTCAGTATTTGTTTTAGTTTTTAAATTTGGTTTTAAATAAAAAAAAAAGTCTTTACCAAGTATGCTATATAAAGTATGCTATATAAATAAGTTATTCCAAAATGTTCAAATCAAATAATGTTGGTGCGAATAAAACAAAGATGCAAAGTGTTTCATTCGTCCAAAAAAAATAAAAAATAGGGTAATGATTCACATCTATATTTTTTTTACTTGAACCAATGAAAAATAAATAACTCTTGTCTCAAGTAAAAAAATATAGATGTGAATCATTACCCTAACATTTTTTAATTGGATGAATGAAACACTTTTTTTGCAGTGTGCTACAGCAGGTAATTTTTTTAATCAAATTAAGTCGATGTAATTTTAAGGTAAAATAAAAATAATCATCCTATACAGAACTGACGTTTACTTCTGGCTTTTCAAACTTGTTTGCAAGTTATACTTTATACAAAAAAAAAAAAAAAAAAAAAAAAAAAAAAAGCATTTCAGTTTTGTCAGTTTAATCCGGAACATCCCTTCACTATCTCCGCTTGTGCAGGGCGGGACAGGTACAGTACGCCCCCGAAAGTGCATCTCATTACAGCTAAATACATAGGTACAGTACGCTCGCGCAGCTTCAGTGAGCGCAGGGAAAGGGGCTCTTATTTGTGCGCCAGTACCTCTATGGCCAGTACACCAACGACTGTTCGCTTCCTGCTATCTGTGCCTCGGACATGTAGCTCTGCACTTCCAGTGCTGAACGACTGCCCGTGTCCTGCGCACAGATTCCGAAATACTTCCACACAAATGTCATGAGAGTGAACGATTACAATGTAGTCTGTGCACGCGGGCGCACTTCCGGAAAAATCGGCCGAAAAAAGACGAAAAACCGGCCGATTGCCGATCGCGTATTTTAAGCAAAAACCGGCCGGTTAACCGGTGCATCCCTAGTTTTTTTTTTTTTTTTTCTTCTTTCTCTTTGGTAGGCTACAGATAGTTATTTTATTATAATTATTTTAGTTATTTATATTTGTATTGATTTTTTTTTTTTTTTAGAAAAGCCTTTCTAGAGGCAAGAGATGCTAATTAGCGTCAGCTATCTCTATGTGCAGTGCATTTTTTTTCATATCTTTGACTGGAATTATATTTATTATATTGTCCCTATTCAAAAAACTTTAAAATCAAAATAAATAAAACACTCTTTTGTGCATCTTAGAATTGAAAAGTACACTAAAACATCAAAAGTAACTAAGGCTACAGTATGATTGTAACGCATAACTGTGTTTTATCTGAGTGTAATATGCTTTTGTGAGTGCAAGACAAACTTCAGACTCAGCCGACAATAAAATATCATATCATACCGTATGTGCCGTATATTTTTGGTGCAGCGCATATGGAAAGGTGCGCACTGTAGGCTACTTCACCTTCACTGTCCCGCGGGGCAGTCGCGGCACGGCCACGTACAGCACGAACAGCGCGTACAGCAGCACTACACACTCGGTGACGCTCGCCTCCGGAAAACCGCAGCAGCGCGTGAAGACGTTGAGCACGGAAGGCAAGCCGAAGCCCAGGATGAGCGTCAGAAACACGGAGAACGCGATGAGCAGCGCAACCCTCACCATCTGCAGCGAAGCCATCTTGAACTGTTGACAACTTTGGCGGAGGCGGAGCCACACGGACCCATCTCATGAATTATGCAAGACTATGCAAATCACAGTACGGTTATCTATTAAAGAGAGCGAATGCTCTTGAGGGGCGGTGCCACAAATACTAACATAAATTATGATAATAAGAAAAACAGTCCACTTTATTATGCAGCTGCAATCTTTAATTAACCAATCAGACAATAAATACAAAACAATCAACAGGTTATGCACGCATTTTTTAAATCAGTTAATTCAATAATAATCATTATGCTACCTTAAAAATGTAAACAATACTCATTGGTTGTTAGCATATTTGAAATGTAATTTTACTCTTCTGATCATAATTTAAAATAATTAATAATAATTATCATTTACAATTGGCTCCTTCTGAAATTTCTCACTGCAAACCTTTATATTTAGCTCAATATCAATATAATTAATGGAAAACTTGTAAAAGTAATTGTATAAATTATATATTAAGTTTCAGGCTATTTATAACCTATGAATTTATGTTTTTATTGTACAGTATAAACTGCAACCACTTTACCAACCGCTAGGTGACGCTTAAGAACTACATGAAAAGAAAAATATAAAAAAATACAAACACTAAAATAATTAATGTAAAGATGCAGTTCCACTGAGAACCACAGGGTGTTCATATATATATATATATATATATATGTGTGTGGATATACACACACACACACACACACACACACACACACACACACATATATATATATATATATATATATACATTTTTTTATTTTATTAATTTATTTTTTTGGAACACTGTTGTTGGACATTATCTTTCAACAAATATTGTCTAAATATTACTATTCCTCAAATCACACTCATGCTTTTAGTTGTAAAGACTGTAAACCTGGTTTTGGTGGAAGATGGTCCTCACAGCTGAAGTATATTTCATGTAATATTTTATGTATTGTCTATTATAGTAAATTTGCCTGGCTCTCAAACTTACATTAATACAACCATAAAAATGATTAAATATATCACATATAATCATTTTGAAAGTTTTAATTTGTAGCCAGACGGGACAAAGGCCTTTAACACTGAATCAAATAAAACAGAGATACAAAAAGACAAAAGAAAAACAGACAAAGACGTAAAAAAGAAGACATGTGATGATAGATGGCACAATGAGAAAACAGCAGCAACCCGTTGTAAACCAGAGAACAACATGTGAACATGTTGTGATGAAGCATTAGATCAACCAAATTTGATATTCAAGAGATCATTATGCCTTTAATAAGTAAAACATTAAGACGATGGGAATCTGTGCTCTGCATTTAACCTGATTTTAACAGGTGGATATAAAGAGAAGCTTTTGTTTTCCAAATTAGAATTAAAAAATAATTCTGAATTTTATTTTCTTCATTAAAAAAAAGAAAAAAAAAGTATGAATATTTTTATTTAAAAGTGCTGGAACTGGCAACATGATGTGCTCTAGTTAAAGGTACAGTTATTTTTTGCTCAGTAAATGAAATGAAAATGATTGTTTTGAATGTTTAAAGTCATGTACACATGAGATAAAACTCACTCCATTACACCAGTAGACTAATAAAAGCTGTTTTGTGTACACTGAACATGTCATCTCAATACCAGCAGAAGTAGCTGGGTTTCTCAGGAACCCCATTCCTGGACTTTTGTATGTAAAATATATTTATCATTGTAAACAGAGTTTGTACATTGGCAGTGGTGACTGAACACTCTTCCTATTGCATGATTAGGAATCTTCTAGACCACTAGGTGTCAGTGTAAGTCCAAAAAAATGACTGCGAATGCGTCTTTAAACCATGGAAACTCTGAGCATGTGAAAGAGAAAGCTGGCCCCAAACTCCCTTTATAAAATCCTGAAGTTGCCAAGCCCTTCAGAATTCACATTTTGCACGAGGTTCAAAAGTTAAGTTCTGGCATCTAGTAATAAATGCTTGAATGAGGAAGATGAAGAGTGTGATAAGAGAGTCTTGCATAGCTGAATACCCTCTCAAATTTGTGTTTTTTGACATTTACATTTTTTATTTCAGGAAAACATCAAGCTTTTTCTGAATGTTGTCAAAAGAGTCTATTCCCATGTAGTCGGCCTGGCCCTGTTCCCACCGCTGCCTGCGCTCCGCTGAGGACACGAGCGGCTGAACACGCTCCTCGCTTTCCACAGCTTCCTCCTGCGAACAAGACAACAATCCAAGTTATTAAAATCATGACATTAATGAATACCATAAATAAAATGGGAATCGTTCAGTGTTGTAAGTTTAAAAGAATGACTGCTATCAAAAGATATGAAAGACATTCTGCAGCGGTTTTGAAAAAATCTGAATCTAAAGCAGTGGTTCTCTACCAGCCTCAAGAAGACTTGAAATTATTTAGAATAATATGATCATGTAAGCATTAAAATAAGCCAAAAAAACCACATATTTAAAAAAATCAAACCCACAAAAATAAATAAATAAAAAAAAAAAAACCTAACCAATAAAACATATAACAAAAATTATTTTAGAAATTCAAATTATCTATATACAAACCTTATATATACAAATTATATTTAAAATCAATTTAAACACTCTATTTTAAAATCCAATTAAAAAATGAATTTAAATTTTCTAATTTTATTTATGAAACCTGTTTTTTTATTGCACTTTTTCCACTTTTTTGAAAAATCTAATTAATCTCAAGCTAAATGTTCCTGTTTGATGAACCAGAATTATTGCAGTCTTGAAGAAACCTGGATGTACAAGATTTAAAAGTGTGATTTTGTGATTTTATATCAAATGAATAAAACATAAAATTAATATTAATTTACATTTTCTAGTTATGAAAGTCTCTAGAAAAATGATATATTATAAATTATAAATAATTATTAATTAAAAATAAAAATCCCAAACAAAATGGTATTTTGGGGGAAAAAAAGACATGGAAAAATCATGTAAATTAATAATAAATCCCTAACAAAATATCCTTCTTTGAACAACATTCTCACAGTTAAAAGTGTGATTTCTAAACATGGAAAAATCATGGACATTTATAATAAATATATAAAATAGCAGTGTGAATAATGTATCTTATTACAGTTAACAACAAAAAAGTGCAAGTATGACAGTCAGGACATGGCCATGTAGACAGTTATTTTCTTGTTCTGTATGTTTAGGCCTGACCTCACAGCCGGTGTTGAAGGGCTGGTCTCCATACTCTCGGACCAGCATGGGCAGCACCTCGGCGCTGTACAGAGCCCACCACTGTAGCAGGAAGCCACGCTGAGACGAGGCCTGCACGTCCCCTCTCACTCTCCTCTGCGTGGGGTTATACACGTAGCTCCACGGCTTCATCTGGCCCAGAAAGTGCACAACCTTTGCATTTGCACCATATCTGTGGACAGAAACACATTTTCAGCATGTATTCCTGAAAGACAGCAGGCGTCCATAACATATTAATGCATTTCAACGCTGGGGGGAAAATAAAATGTGTTTATTGCTTTGAGGCCAAGTAATACTTCAGGATTTTACTGGTTAAAAGTCCCGACTGAAATCTGCTCTGACATTTTCTGTGAGTTCAAATCTACACAATGAAATGCAATTCGTGACCCTCACACTCTCAGCCCGTCTCACACTCTTCTTCCTCAGCTCTTTTAACCTGATGTTACGTCATAAGCAGCCTTTACGTGACCCGTGTGTGTATCCTGTTACTGTCCCATCATAAGGCCAGCGCATGCCAGCATCAGTGACAGAGTGTAGAGCCGCTGCTGAAGTCAGGGAGTCATACTCACTGTTTTAACGCAGGAAGGTATGTGTAGATGGCTATGCTGCTCATGTTATAGATGAAAGGAAGGTGTTTGTTGATGTCAGCTGTTGCCCAGTCGCTGAAGAAGCCATTCAGAACTCCTTGGTCTCCTCCTGTTGAACAAATGATTCATAAATAATGCCACTTTAAGTCATTTATTAGTGTAATTTAGAACACATTAAATAATTTCAAATAATTTTATTTAAAAGTCCTTCATTTAAGTTATTAAAGTTAAAGTGTGTAATTTCTGCACCACCAGCATCATAAAGTGTAACTGCAACAAATAAATTAACAAAGAATGAATGAATGAATAAACATTCAATTAAAAGAATGAAAATTTAAAATAATAAATGGTTAAACAAATAAATAATTAAAAAGCACGCAATTTAATGAATACATAATTAAAAATGAATAAATAAATACAAATAATAAAAAAACATTTAAACAAATAAACAATTAAATTAATAAATAACAAAAAATACATAATAACCGATTAAACAAACAAATAAATAAACTAAATTAAATAAATAAATTTAATAAATACAAATGAATAAATATATAATTACCAAAATAAAAAATAAATAAATAAATAAATAAAGCTGAATATATAAATAATTACCAAAATAAAATAAAATTAAATTATGAAAACTAAACTAAATAAATACCAAATATATTAATACATATTTTTTTTTAAATGTGATTAATCTGTTGAATCACCTTAAAAATAGCTTTTTAACACACACACACACACACACACACACACACACACACACACACACACACACACACACACACACACACAAGCCAACAAATTCAAGTATTAAAGTTACATTTTGAATTCTTATTTTAATGTTTTGGTTGGTTGGGTGTTGCTATGAGATTGCTAAGGAGTTCTCATAGCTGTCCAAACGGTTGCTAGAGTGATCTGGGTGGTTGCTAGGTAGTTTATAAGGTGTTTTGACAATAGATATGTATAGACAGGTGCCCCATTTGACTGCGCCAAGCATGTAGACACATAGACACACCATATTTAACAGTCAACTTGATGTCATTCACAGTAATAATCAATGAATATTCGAAGATGCCACAATCCTGCACAGCCGATGGTTGTAAAAACCCCTGGGGTTTAAATTCCTGAAGAAACAGAATAACCTTTCACATGTGATAATGTGTTGGTTTGTGTTTTTAAATGTATTAACTCAATATTCCAAGTTTTGAAACACTGGTAACTTTTAATGTTGTGTTAGCTAACGCGCTCATCTTGTTGTATGGCATTAGTTACTGTAGGTCTACACAACAACGCGTTGTTCTCTCGGCCACTGTACTCGAGGGTTCGCAGACCATTGGATGTTATGGTGAATGACGTCAAGTTGACCCTTATATGGTGGACAGCTTACGAATAGCGGCCCACAGAAACAGTCGCTAATTCACTAGTTCACTAAATCAGGACAGTGAGTGAAAATAAGTGTGTCCAGATACAGCTCCAAACAATATTGCATGGATCATATGACGTCATAAATACACTCTGCCCTAAATGATGGGGAAACCCTGCCTGAAATCCATTTAGCAAACACCAACGATATGTACTGTACTGTAGTACTCAGCCGTGTAGGATGGCCATTTTATATCTTATACCAGGGAAATTCAAAAAATATGAACAGCATGCTGTTTTGACAAGTACAGAGTTTAAGGAATGTGTCCAGGTACTTACTAGTTGAAAAAAAGACCCTTCATATCTTAAAAAGGTCATGCTCGGAAAGAGCAGCCTAGTTCCTGCATGCTTGTTCAAAAGTCACTGAAGACACGACATCCACCACAGAGTCACATGACACAGAGATATACATCTCACAGCATGATGCATACTGCACTAAACACACACAGACACTAATATAGCTGCACTATTAAAAACAAAGACTGAAAGGCTGTTTAATTAGAGATCATCTATGATTCTGCTGTAAAGTGCCATGGTGGACACAGAATCCAGGAGTGTAGGAGCACACGGCGAATATTAATAGCACGCATGCAGACAGCTGGTTAACATAAAATGAAAATTTGGCTATTATATACTCATCCTCATATCTTCTGGAACTTACATGATTTTCTTTTTTTCCATGGAGCACGACAGAAGTTATATATAACATGATTTAAAATCACAATGAAACAGAAGTGCTGGCATCCAGAAATGGATGGAGGGTGGTAAAAACCAAAAGGCGGGACTTTATTCTATCTGTCAGTTGTTGATTGGATGGAAGCAGATCTGAATGTATAGAATAAAGAGGCAGGATTTAAGAGGACTAAATGATTGGAGAAGTCCAGCATACTGTATGTCACCAAGTCTGTTAAAAGATCAAGTTATGATATTTTGATTAAAAAAAATATTAAACCATATGCATGGATACATTTTTCACAATAAGATCCATAACATGCATTTGGAAAACAGGAGTGATGAATTTTCATTTCATGCCAACCTATAAGGTTATTGTTATCTAGTCAATTTATTTGTTTAGTATCTGCCTGTTAACCTATGCGCTTAGAATCTAGTGCCATGCTCTGCACTAAAACACATGAATATTTGCCCTAGGACAGGCTATGTGCATGCTATAAGGAAATTAATATAGTCAGTACAAACCATATACAGCATCCACACTGCTAGCCAAAGAAGACATTTTCAAACTCACCTAATAATGCTACATGCCTACAGCAGATTAACTAACATGCTGAACCAATAATAAATGAATAATGTGTTTGCAAAGCATGCTTTTGTACCAGCTAAACCAATCTAGAGTCATTTAATTTGGGCATGCCTTCAGGAGCCCAGAAAGAGGGTTCAGAATCCTCCCCTGGGCTTTCCATGTGCAAGTGGCCCTACAAACATTACTGAAGTCTTGGAGGGTTCATTTTGAGAGGATGATCTGTGCAGGAATGTGCATAGTCTGGTTTACACTGGCAGAGGAATAGGGCAAGGCCACATGATAGCCTCAGGTCATCAGAACTGTAATAAACCAGGAAATGGAAAAATGCTTGTTTGATTCACTGTTTCAGAGAATCGATTGCTCTGTAGGTACGAGAGAACACAGTGATACTTTGTCTTCGGATGGCAGTTGTCTGAACGCCCAACAAAACTGGAAGTGATTTGGCTGAACATACTAACCTTTCTTTAAAAAAAAAAAAACACTTGAAACAGCTTGACACTGCGATTATAACTAAACATACTCACTGTTCTTTGAATTTCTTTAGTTTTTATCCCAACCACCCCCCCCCCCCAAAAAAAAAAAAAAAAAACAAACAAACAAAAACAAAACAACTGATCCTTCATTGTATCATTTTGATTTTTTTTTTAAATGTAAGCATGACTTTACAATACGAATAATATCTAATCACCAAGCACACCGTAGCAACCACCAAACAACACCCTTACAACCATACAAAACACCCTAGCAACTACCTAGAACACCTGTATAACCCTCTAGAACACCCTAGCAACAACATGCAATGCCCTTACAACCATACAGAACATCCTAGCAACCACATAGAAATTGCCTTATAACCCTCCAGGAAACCCTAGCAAACACCTAGCAATGCAATAGCAAGAAATGAGAAACAGCCTTACAACTATCTACAACAGCATCTGCTTTACAATTATCCAGAACACCATAGAAATCACCTAGTAACCCTTTTTACTATATAGTAACCATCTTACAATCTAGCAAACAACTAGCAATGCCCTAGCAAGCACCTGGAGCAAGCACCTAGCAACACCCTTACAACAATCTAGAACATCTCACCAACCACCTAACAACTTACTCAGAACATCCTAGCAATCACCTAAAAATGCCTTAGAAAGCACCTAGCAATGCCCTATATATCTAGAATACCCTATCAACCATCCATAACACCCTATCAACCACATAGCAAGACCCTTAAAGCTATCTAGAACACCTTACAATCATCTTAAAACCTCTAGCAATTACCTAGCAACACCCTTACATCTACAGTATCTAAAACACCCTAGCAACCAACTTACAACCATTCCGAACACACTAGCAAGAAGCAACCATGCAGCGACATACTTATAACCACCCAGCACACACTAACAATGCCATAGCAACCACACAGAACACCTTAACAACACCATGGTAAACACCCAGAACACCCTACCAACCATGCTGTAACACACTTACTGTATAGTCACCCAAAACACCCTAACAATGCCATAGCAACCACCCAGAATACCCAAACAATGCCCTAGTAACCACACAGAACACCCTAGCAACTATGAAGCAACACACTTATTGTAAGGACACCTAGAACACCCAAACAATGCTATATCAACCACACAGAACACCCTAGCAACCACACAGCAACACACTTACTGTGAAGTCATCCAAAACACCCTAACAATGCCATAGCAACCACCCAGAACACCCTAACAATGCCATGGAAACCACCCAGAACATCTCAGCAACCACACAGCAACACACTTACTGTATAGTCAACATAACGATGCCATAGCAAGCACACAGAACATCCTAACAACGCCATAGCAACCAGTGTAAATTTGGATTTAGACTTATTGTGGCGAGGTACCCATCATTCAATTAGCATTGCCCCTGGCAACAGCAATTATGGAGACAGTTACCCCCAATCAGCTCATCAGGAGGAGAGAGATATAAAAGCCACAGCAAACCTCCATTGGGGGAGAGTATCCAATGTGCACTGACCTGTCTAATGTGTGTTCCCTTCTTCCTAGGAAGCGATTAAGAACCAGGCCAGGCCAACAACACTCTCACCACCACCGCACGAAGAAGCGAGCTATTCCCTGAATCCATCTACACACACGACATCACAAGGAGCATCCACAAAGGGCCAGAGGACGCCACAGCCACTTTCAATGCCCCACTCCTCCTCCACTATTGTAAATAAAGAACCCTCTGGGCATTCAAACATCTGTCTTTGTTGTGCCTCCTTCCTGCCCTGCTACATTGGTGGAGAATGCGGGCAATTACCGAGTGGAGACTGCCGTGTTAATGTCTGGGCATTCAAACCCCGTGTGCTGATTCGAGTGCAGGCAGCACAGCTTGTGAGGCTGGTGAACTTGTGGCACCTCCAAGATAATCCACAGGTGGCTGATGTCTCTGAGAGAGTGGTGATAGATGACCTCTTGAGAGCCCTACCTTGGGCGCACCGGCGGCAAGTCAGCATGACCAATCCTAGTACCCTCATGGTGGTGGTAGAGGCAGTGAAACTATCTGAAGCTATACAAGCTAGAGAGGCCGGGGAGAGAGCCAGCTCATACTCCTGGAGAGCCCCAGGAGAGCGACGCAGCACAGAGAGCAGACCTACCAGCTCTGCAGAGGGACCAGAATGAACCTATGCCCACTGATCCAAATCCTCCTGAGACGCGAGTCTAGGGGGTCAGGCTGCATTATGCACCAGTGAGTGCCCACAGAGCACAAGAGAGGGAAGTGCGAATCAATGGCCAGTGAGTGAGAGCAACTCTGGACACTGGAAGTTCCATCCGTTTGATATAGACCCACCTTCTGAAGACTGAAAAGCCAGGCCAGGGCAGTCCTCCTCATTACATATGTACATGGTGACAGTAGATATGTCCCGGCCCACACTGTGACTATCTCTGCTGCATCTGGCTCCTTGACCCTGCAGGTAGGAATATTAAAGGACCTTCCTGTTCCCTTATTGTTGGGCCAGGATTGGCCAGGGCTGAACAGACTACTTCGACCCCGACCATCATCTGAGCAGCCCACTACCTGAAGACCACCCAGAAAAGTCTATAGACGTACCTGTCTACATAGCTAAAGAGAACGAAAAAAAGGGTGAGTCCCAGAATGAGAACTTAACTGTGTATTCTGATCTTTTCCAGCAGGTGAGGCAAGGAGGCCCCTTTGCGAAAGAACAATTAGAGGACTCGGTTGAAGCACTGCTGGGGGTAGGTCAGAGTGGTCGATGGCAAAGAACACCTCCCCAGGCCTCACCCCTCTCCCCATTTTGTGGTCCAGAATGGTCTCTTATATTGTGTGGCAAATAGACGGGGAGAAGAACAACATCTGCTGGTGGTCCCAGGAACCAAGACAGTGCTGGTCATGGAGTTGGCCCACTCAAACCCAGTAGCTGGGCACCTTGGGGCAGCCAACACACTCCAGCAACTCCGGGACCAATTCCATTGGCCAGGAATGGATTCAGAAGTCCGGTGACTCTGTCATTGCTGCTCGGTGTGTCAACGCACCGCTCCTCAGCGACCACCACCAAATCCCCTGATTCCAATGCCAATAATTGAGGTGCGCTTTGAGTGGATAGGCATGGACCTCATCGGGCCACTCCCTAGGTCTGCTTGGAGACATGAGCACATCTTGGTGATGGCCGACTACGCCACCCGATATCCAGAGGCATATGGTCTTACTCTTTAGTAGAGTAGGCATCCCCAAAGAGATCCAAATGGACCAAGGTACCCCTTTTGTCTCTTGACTGATGAACAAACTTTGTCAGCTCTTGAGGATCCAACAGCTTCGCACCTCAGTATACCACCCACCGACAGAGTGTGACTGCAACTGCATGCTACCATATGTACTCTTTGGTGTACGGGCAGTACCCCAGGCCTCCACCCGGGCTTTTTTTTTGGCAGGTCCATGCTACTGGATGACGGCAACTGAGGCATATGTCTACCATACTACGCTGTACGCTGTCATACTCTTTGGTGTACGGGCAGTACCCCAGGCCTCCACAGGATTTACCCCCTTTGAGCTGTTGTTTGGCTGTCACCCCTAAGGATTACTGGACATGGCAAAAGAGGCCTGGGAGCAACAACCATCCCCACTTCACACCACCACTGAGCATGTAAGGGAGATGCAAAACAGAATTGAGAGAGTAATGCCGTTAGTAAAAAAAAACACATGATGGAAGCCCAGCATGCGCAGCAGCGAGTCTACAACAGTCCATCACAACCCGGGAAGTTCCAGCCAGGCGACCAAGTTCTAGTTCTACTACCTAATGCTTCCTGTAAATTCCTTGTTTCTTGCCAAGGCCCATACATTGTGATGGAACAGATAGGACCTGTGACATACCGGTTAAGGCAGCCCAGGTGCCGACGAGCCAAGCAGATCTACCATGTTAATCTTCTAAAGCGATGGGTGGAACCCTCCCAACCCATTGTCCTCCTTGCCAAGGAAAACATCACAGTGGTAGATCTAGAATAACATCTTCCGGTGCCCCAGCAGACAGAGTTGAATTCCCTGGTCCATCAGTTTGGTGATGTGTTCTCAGAAATCCCCAGGCAGACCAATGTCATCTCTCATGACATACGAACCCCTCCTGCGGTCATCATTTGACAGTGGCCCTACAGGGTCCCATAAGCCCCCCAGCAGGCCATAGAGGAAGAGGTACAAAGGATGCTTAAGCTAGGAGTCTTTAAAGCATCCAGGAGCCCCGTGGTTCAACCCTGTCGTGATGGTACCAAAGAAGGATGGAACTTTGTTTGTTTTGTAATGACTACCATAAGCCCAACAGTGTGTCCACATTTGACATTTACCCCATGCCCCGAGTAGATGAGTTGATCGAACGACTAGGGAGGGCCCACTTCATATCTACACTGGACCTGAGAAAGGTCTATTGGCAGGTCCCCTCACAACTTGAGAGAAAACCACCTTTAGCACTCCCTCTGAGCACTGACAGAACCGGGTCCTTCCCTTTGGGCTGCATGGGGCACCGGCAACATTTCAGCACATGATGGACACCTGGGTTTTTGAATCGGGAGGGGTTTGGTGCTGCCCCAAGAGGAAAAAGTAAGTACAGTCAAGAATTTCCCAGGACCCCTCACCAAAGCACAGGTACATGCCATCTTGGGGTTGGCAGGATATTACCGATGCTTCATCCCTGATTTTTGCCATTGCCCTCTTACAGACCTGACCAAAAAAGAGCTCCCAGAAAACATTTCATTGACCAGAGGAAACCGAGAAAGGCTTCCAAAGTTTGAAGACAGTACTGACTACCCAACCTGTGCTCCATACACCAGATTTTAAATTGCCCTCCATCCTTCAGACAGACGAATCTGACACAGGCTTGGGAGCTGTCTTGTCCCAGTGTCCTTGGGGGTGAGGTACATTAGCTGTAAGCTGTAGTGGAGAAGTATGCTGGTTATTAGCAAGTATGCTGCAGTGGAGAAGGAGGCCTTGGCTATAAAATGGGCCATCCTGGAGCTGCGTTATTATCTGTTGGAGAGAAAGCTTACACTGATCACAGACCATGTCCCCCTCCAGTGGATGGCCCATGGCAAAGACAAAAATGCCTGGGTGACACGGTGGTTCCTTGTGCCAGTTCCAACAACCCCAGTCAGTTTGTCCTCTTAATTTTTTATCTAGTTTCTCATGTTCTTCTCTCCCAAGCTCAAAGCTTCATTGAGCAGAGAATACCACAAGACAACATGGCAACAGTCAAGAAGAGTTCAAGCTTTCCCTGTTATGACCACAAACAAACTAACTCTGCTAAAATAAAGCAATCATTACAAATAACCACATCATTAGAACTCTGATATGTCAGATGACAATCACCAGTCTTCAAATCTACCAAAGACAAACACAGACCAAAAACTCAGGCGGACAAGATTGTAGCATTAATGTGGCCTGCAATTATGACAGTCCAAAAGAGCCACTGGATTCTGTGGAATAACAAAAGCATAATAAACAGGCTTTTGCAAATGTGCCAGTCTCCATAATGTAAGCAGAGGCCACCCTCACAATGCAGTAATCTAATTGGTTACTCGTCGTGCTCAAACTCAAAGCCAGACTCATAAGAATGGGCTCGCTGTGTCACGGAGCTAAAAACATGTCCAAAAATTTACACCAATACATCATAAATCTGAAAGTCACTCGCACACTCTGACATATGCAAACAATTACTCGTCAGCATTTTATCAACTAACAAGTGAAAAAACTAAGTATAGGGAAAAAGATACATGCACTCTTTTTCTGTAAACCCATAAAAGTTGCATAACAAGCACATTAGCCAAGAGGTGGCTGTAGAAAAATGGCCCTTGGCTCCTAAAGAAAAGGAAAAACAAGGTTGCCTTGAAAGGGCTTTTGTTTGCTGAGGGCGCCCGTGCCAAATTCCTCTTGCCAGACTTATGAGCCAGCTGTGTTGGGCAATACTCAAGAGGCTCTGTTTCGCATTTACGCTTGAGGTAATTTTGTGATGTAAACAGGGAAGGGAAGACTTAATTACACTGACAATGTGTGTAAGATGAGCACACATTGAAGTGCTGGGCGTGTGGGCAAATGCAGAGATGTTTCAGCTGCAATGGAGAGGTAGAATGATAACGGCTGATGCAGGATGATGCATCAATTCAGAAACATTAGCTATCGAAAATATCTCTAATGGGTTATTTAGCCATGATTAGCCTTGAATCCCGACGAGGTACTTGATAAGCACCCGGATCGCCAGAGATATAAATACAGGAAATTAATGTTATCTAAACAAGACTCATGAGCTGTGTCAGAAACCGCTCCCCCTTTCCCCTATATAGTGCACTATATTGGGTGTCGGACATTTTTTTAGTGTTGTCCGAAATTCTGAGTGAACAAGTTCCTTCCCTACATTCATTTGCTACTTTTTACCCACAATCCACTCTGATTTTGAGTCTACAGCCGATGTACACTCGCTGAAGCACTATTTCCCATGAAGCAATGCGGAGAGGACTGACGAGCTGGAAGAAAGTTTGAATGAGAGATACAGTTTACTATGAGGGGCTGTACAAGCCATAATTCATTCTGGCACTCTCACACACTTACATTCTCCTTTTACATACATATATTCTTGCTTTCACACACTTACATTCTCCTTTCACTTACATGCATTTCTACTCTCTCTCAAAAAACAACAACATCCTCCAACAAAAAAAAAACACATTTTTACTCTCACACACTTACATTCTCCATTCACATACATACATTAGTACTCGTGCACACACATACTTAACTTTAACATATCATTATGTAACCTACGTGTCCTATAGATCTGTGTACAAGTGTGATACTGATTTTGATCGTATTGACAGGGCTTAACGCTAAGGAAATTTTCTTCTGGTCCGGTTTGGCCAGTGGTTAAAATTTTTTACTTGCCCTGGCAAAATTTTCACAGGCCTTGCCACAATCAATCAATCAATAAATCAATAAATAAGACTTATTGTTTTCATTGTTGACTGTTACACTGTATTGTAATAAATGATAACCATTTTGCACCAATAGGTACAATAGTTCAAAGATAAAACTGAAATGAACCATTGTTTTTTCAGGTCTTTCAGGTAGGTCTAACTCTATTCCAGTTACGCCGCCTTCACACTGGTAGTTGAAATCAGCTCCGTAATACGCAATACGCCCCCAGTGGACGTCGTACTACACCGCTGAAAAGCGTTGGAAAGCTTCTGAAGTGAGTAGAACAAAAATGGCAGAGAGATTAGAACGATTGATCTTGTCAGTATCTAAATGTGCAATTCTCTATGATCTCTCTGATGAGGGTTATAGAGACATCAATCGTGGAGGAAAGTTGCCCAGGACGTTGACATGTCAGGTCAGCTAAAAGTGATATAGTGGCATATATGGCTGCAACAACCCTGCACTCGAGCGAGAGAGACCGAGTGTGTCCGAGAGTGTGTATTAACTGCCCTAATAATGTTAGAAAATCATGAAAATAAAAAAAATGACATGACAACTTATCGTTATAAAATCATTATTTATTTTATTAAAAGTTAAGAATTCAGGTTTGTTTATCAATACCATAGCAACGCCAACTTCCGCTGGAATTGTCGAATAGGAACCGTCCGTAGGACCTTTCGCACCGAGTTCACCCATTTTTTGAAATCGCCATCCCGGATTGTATTTTATTTATTTTACAATCAAGTGAGCCTATTCCCATACTTGTTGCCAATGTATTTAGTTCTTCTTATTCTTTTTTTTTTTTATTTTTTTTTTACATTTATTAAATATTTATTTTGCACTGTTACTGGCCAAGGTAATACTCCTCAGAAATACATCCATATTCACCCCACCTTAATTCCATAATTATGGTTTTTGATTACTGTCAGATATGCTGGCGTTTCCAGATATTGAAAAAACAAACAAACAAACAAAACAACAACAACAACAACAACAAAAAGATCTAAAAATAAATAAACCGCAATGAGTCCAAATCTTGAGTTATGGAAATAATGTAAAGATATCGCTGTCCCTAATTTGCAATCTCCCACTTTATTCACTTCCTAAATTAAGTGAAAAAAAATAAAAAATAACCTTAGACACTTATAATACGTGTATCTGGCAACACGACTGAGGCTGAGCCCGTGTCCTCCATCACAACTCGCTCAAGGGACGAGGCTTTGTAACGTTTTCATGATGATTGATAATATTTATTTATTTAATTTTTAAAACCATGATAGCTTGCTGAAATACTTCTGCATTTATTTATTTATTTTTTAAAACCCTGATAGCTTGCTGAAATACTTCTGTGGCCGCCTCATCTACCTCAGCCATGCTGAGGACCTGTCCCGGTGACCCTGATCGCACCTGACCTGCCTTCCGTTTCCACTATACTCTCTCTCACACATACATTCTTCTCTTACATACACATATTTTCTTCAGACATACATACATTCTATATATATATATATATATATATATATATATATATATATATATATATATATATATATATGTATGTATGTATATATGTATGTATGTATGTATGTATGTGAAAGGAGAATGTATGTGTGTAAGAGTAGAAATGTCTGAATTTGGAAGGAGAATGTAAGTGTGTGAGAGTGCCAGAATGAATTATGGCTTGTATGGCGCCTCATAGTTTACGTCTTTCTTATTTCTGCTTTAACATTTGTTTCATGCATTATTAATATTAAAATATGTTATTTTTGCATGAACTCAGTTTAATGTTTTACTCATTTACTGAGGTGCCGTTGTTAACTACGACCATGGTTATCTTATCTGAGCGCAAAACGCTGCTTGGGAGAGTTTCAAGATACTAACAATAATAAATACATAACAAACATGTTGATTTCATTTATTCGTTTTAATATACATTTTTATTTATTTAGTTACATATTTTTGTTTACTTTTTTTTAGGTTTTTCTCAAAATTTTTTCACAGATGAAAAGATTTAGTGAGACAAAACTATCGTATGGCTTTCACATTAACATTATGTCACATTACTTCTGCCGTGCCCTTTTGTCATTTTGAAACTACAGTATATAGCTTCTAGTATCCCTTTGTTTTGTTTTTGTTGTTTGAAAATGAGCAGCGGGAACATTCTTCAGAATTTCTCCTATTTAATAAAAGTAAGTAAGTAAACTCATCCCTCAGCTTGCAAAAATCACTTAAAGGGATACTCCACCCCAAAATGAAAATTTTGTCACTAATCATACCCCCATGTCATTCCAAACTCGTGAAAGCTTTGTTCATCTTCGGAACACAATTTGAGATATTTTGGATGAAAACCGGGAGGCTTGATACTGTCCCATAGACTGCCAAGTAAGAAACAGTGTCAAGGTCCAGGAAAGTATAAAAAAGCATCGTCAGAATACTCCATCTGCCATCAGTGATTCAACCGTAACGTTATGAAGCATCGAGAATACTTTTTGTACACGAAGAAAACAAAAATAATGACTTTATTTAACAATTCCTCTGCTCTGTGTCTCTCCAAATCAGCGTAGCGCCATTTTGGATAATAGCAATTATGTTAAATAAAGCTACAAAATTTTAATAGTCATTCTAATTCTATGAGAATAGTTCATACCACAGCTAGACCAGTGACAACAATAGAGGAACAAAATCATTGGAATCTGTTTCATAGCGATTTTGTCTTATGAATGAAAAAATGGACAGCCAATTGGAATCCACCCAAAGCTTGAGCTTTTAAAGTGGTAGACGACAAAACCACAGTGTGCACTCATAATGAACAAAACTTTATTCTTTGGTGTGGATGCTAATATAGTTTTCATTATACTCATTGCTATAGTTATCGTTCTTGGTGTGAATGGCCTTGACAGCACGTACAGACCTGGAACATTCCTGTAAAATGCTTCAAACTACACAGTAAAACTGTCAATGCCCTAAAAGCCATTTGCTTCAACTGAAAGTCTGACACATCTAAAACCAAATGATAATACTATTTTACATACCGTCAAAGCTGCCGTGCTCTGTGCAATACTGCAGAAGCTTGCCGTAGGTTTCGTTAGACGGACGAAACACGAACACACCAGAGTTAAAACAATCAGGCCAGCCGGGGTCTGGAGCCGCAGACAGCTCTTCTCTGTCAAACAGCTCATCGATGTTTGATAACACCTACAGCCAACAGAAAAGCCTCATGAAAATCATCAACATTAGTTCAAATTGAGCCATTTTTTAATTTTTCTACATAAATATTTCTGGTCTAATTGTGTACAAAAAAAAAAGTCAAAATAGCTATATATATATATATATATATATATATATATATATATATATAAAAGAAAACACATTTCACCTAAAGATCCGATAAATTCCAGATGAATAAAATCAAATATTTTCAGAAATTTGCATTGATTAACAATAATAGGAATATATATATATATATATCAAAATATTATTCTTTGCTGTATTTTTAATGAGATAAATGACTCTTATAAGTTAAAAAAAAACAAACAAACAAAAAAACAATTTTAAGTTGAAGCCATGCTTAGATGCCTACTCTGCTTAGAGCATGCCGACACTGGAGTGAGCTCTGTGGCTGGAGCCGACTCTGGGTTAAACTCGGGGACAGGAGCCCTCCCTGGGTTTAACTGGGGGTCAAGATCTCTCTGGGCTAAACGGGGAATCAGGAGCCAAACCCCGGGCTAAACGGGGAATCAGGAGCCCCCCCCTGGGCTAAACGGGGAATCAGGACCCCCCCTCTGGTCTTAACGGGGAATCAGGAGCCCCCCCCTGGGCTAAATGGGGAATCAGGAGCCCCCCCTGGTCTTAACGGGGAATCAGGAGCCCTCCCTGGGCTTAACGGGGAATCAGAAGCCCTCCCTGGGCTTAACGGGGAATCAGGAGCCCCCCCGGGCTAAACGGGGAATCAGGAGCCCCCCCCTGGGCTAAACGGGGAATCAGGAGCCCTCCCTGGGCTTAACGGGGAATCAGGAGCCCTCCCTGGGTCTAACGGGGAATCAGGAGCCCCCCCGTGCTTAACTCTCGATCAGGAGCCCTCCGTAGGCTATACTCGGAAACAGGAGCCCTTCCTGGGCTGAACTGGGGATCGGGAGCCCTTCCTGGGCTTAACTCGGCAACAGGAGCCCATCCTGGGCTTAACTTGTAAACAGGAGCCCATCTTGGGCCAAACTCGGAAACAGGAGCCCATCTTGGGCTAAACTCAGAAACAGGAACCCATCCTGGGCTTAACACGGAAACAGGAGCCCATCTTGGGCTAAACTCGGAAAAAGGAGCCCATCTTGGGCTAAACTCAGAAACAGGAGCCCATTTTGGGCTAAACTCAGAAACAGGAGCCCATCCTGGGTTTAACACGGAAACAGGAGCCCATCTTGGGCTAAACTCGGAAACAGGAGCTCATCCTGGGCTTAACTCGGAAACAGGAGCCCATCCTGTGCTTAACTCAGAAACAGGAGCCCTTACTGGGCTATACTGGGGATCGGGAGCCCCCAACACCCTTCTCCACACCAATGGTCTCACACTGGAGCAAACTCTGGGGCCTGGGCCGACACCCTTCTCCTCACCCCTGGTTTCCTCTTCTGGATTGGGGGGAAAAGATGTGGTCTGGGTCAACACTGGAGCAAACTCTGGGGCATGGGCCGACACTGGAGGGAGCTCTGTAAGGCGCTTACAAGGAGCGGGCACTGGAGTGAGCTTTGGGGTTGGCAGGCTTGTCACATTAACATCCCTTGGGCTTGCCACATTAACATCCTTTTGACTTGCCATATTAACATCCTTTGGGCTTGCCACATTAATGTCCTTTTGGTTTGCCACATTAGCAACCGGTGGGCTTGGGTGAGCTATGAACAGCGGCGGGCCTGGGTGAGCCGTGGATGGCGGCCTTGACTTGGGAACGACCGGCGGAGTCGACTCGGGACAAACAAACCACATTATAAATATTTCATGCATGTTTTGACAAGGCACAACTTTAACTGGTTTGAAATCATGATGCAAACTCACCAGTGTGTCTGCATCCATAAACACACATTTGGAATAATGTGTGAGAGTCCAGCAGTGCAGCTTGGTGAAAGTAACACCCAGATCAGGTCTCTTCATCATGGCCAAGTGTGCTGTGTCCCCACTGTCCAACACATCCACTAGCCTAACTTCATCGAAGATCTTATGAAGAACTGCCCTAAAGACATTTAAAAACATCTCCTTTTGTTTTCTACATAAGTCGAAGATTTGAAGTACAATACTGGCTGAATTAAGCATGTTGTACCTTGACTGATCGGACACATGGGGTCCAATGAGCACCACCAGCTTTTTTGAAGTCTTGTGGTTTCTAAGAGATTTTCCAAGCACCATAGCTCCTCTCGCATAGCTGTCGTTTGTGGCCAGAGTGACAAATGCCTGTTCTGCTAAAGAAATGAGATTGACATAACAACCTCTAACGGTCTAATGAATTTGATTTCACATAATTATGCTATGGCACAAAAGATGACAATATAATGGATTTTCTAAAAAAATCAAGTCATGTTTAAACCTAAATGGAAAAATTGATGATGCACGTTTCCTCTCATAATAATGTCAAAAAGTATTATTCTTTTCAATATGGTTTAAAAAGCATTCGTTTTCCAAGAATCGGTTCATTTGAACAATACGTTTTGAAGAATCGGTTCAAAAACTGATTCACTGATTCTTTTACCTCACGACTTGTTACTTACATCGTGCCATATACTCTAAAATACAACAATAAAGCCATAAAGTTACGTTTTTCTTCAATAAAATTTTAAAAGGCGTGTCCGTTGCAATTGTTCGAGTTCAGCCATGATTCATTTCTTAAAACAAAGTCATTTAGAACGTAAATATCATTTAAATGTGCAGTAAACACAACTTAAATTATCTTATATCTCTCAGATGTAAAGTTTTTTTCTTGTTTTAATGAAAAGCTATTTATTAAAACCAAACCTGCAACGGGTCCTCAGCTCATTAAGAGTCGGACAAAACCGTTCAAGGTTCTCGGTTCGCCGAATTAACTTGTCAAACCGGATTATTGTGAGTCGAACAAATTCGAAAAGACGGTTCTCGGTAAATGTAGTGTTGTTGAGTTGACTCGAGAACCGGTTTTGTGAACTGTTTTAACCGATCCTTCAACTGAACAATTCATTCACAAAGAAAAACATCATTTTAAACTCTTGAGTAATCATGCCAGTACAAGTCAGTATTATGCTACTTTAAATCCAGTGATGCAGAAATATGAATATGAGCAATGCAGTGAACATCCACATCCCTTAAAGCCTTTTTGCATGCTATGCCATTATATATATATATATATATAGATATATATATATATATATATATATATATATACATATATATATATAATCGTATAGATATTTGCAGTAAGATGGTCCAACCACTACACATAAACAGCTCTGTTTAATTTACGTAGTGCATTGATTGTCACATACCTGCCATGCTCGTTAATTGTCAAAGCTACTTTGTAGCCCGGACTCCTTTAGAACAGCAGTGTCACTTTAATAATAATAAAAAAAACTCTGTATAACGGCTGGAGTTCATTTATACCAGTACGGACCTTCTCCATCTACTGCTGCCAGTCACGTGAGCAGAAAGGGCTCTGCGGACAGAGCCATGATTGGTTCGTGATCTTTGGGGCGTGGCTTCATATATGACTGCACAGATTTTCAATATTTTCGGTTGTAATTTCTATCAATGCAAAAGAGAAGTGTATACTTTTAGATTTGTAGATACTGTTTCATACATATGTTGTGTATATTTGCATATAATAAAAAATCTATTTTATATATTTATGCATTTGTATATTCCATATTTAATATATTCTATTGATGTTCATGGCACATAATGCTTTAACTCATGTTAACGAAAAGTCTAAAATGGTGAGAGTCAGAATGGAAATACTAATGATCGCTAATAATACATCACAGAATTATGATATTAGGACTGTTTGTCAGCTATACTAACTGAATCAACAGACTCTATGTACAGCAGTTTCCCCTGATACTGAGACCAATATTGAGACATCACTAGAATATAATAAAATATAATACATATTATGTATAATCTGTTATCTATTATATACAATAGAATAGATATAATATGTAGATATTATCTTATGGGTGTCACATGCCACCTACTGGTTAGAGTTTAGTTGTGCTTTCATTTTTATTCATAAATGCTTACTATATTAAAATTAATAAAATAATTTGTGCTGTTGTTTATTTTTTATTTATTTATTTATTTATTTTTTTGAGAGAGGTAATTTTGATGTAAACAATTCCTATTAATCTTATTTTCATAAACAGGTTGATGTGGATGCTCATTTATAAACATATGCCTATTGTACTTATATAATAATAAAACTTTATTTAAAAAAAAAACTATACTTTATTTAGAAACTGGTACAACAATGATATTGTACTGTTGAGACAATTATTTAAGTGTAAGAGTCAAATTTGTATAATTATTTTTAAGATTCCAGTAACTCCATAAGAGTTTGTAATAATATAAGATGTCATTTCTGATGGCTATATTCAAATATTCTCAAGTGATATAATTAATATTGAACATCTAATGTTTAAACATACAAAATTAAAAATCTGTTTAACTTGTAAAGATTTTATACTGAACATCATACAGTTTAAAATTTAACTAATGAAGTATATTGAGACACTGAAAGGTACGAAAATTCAAAAGGAAAACAAATGTAGGCTATAGAATGCGCTTTTTGTTTGATAATTTATTCCCTGTATATTTTTTTTTCTTGTTATTTCCTTTGATGCTACTATGATATACAAAAGTTATAATATTATATTATATTATATTATATTATATTATATTATATATATTATATTATATATATTATATTATATTATATTCATCAAACCGTTGCTGAAGCGTGAGCTTCATGGTCATGTGATAAATGCTACTTTCCTCATCGCTGTAACATATTAACCAAAGAACAGTCGTAATCCATTACATAAAAAGACATTATAAAAACCAAATCAACATTTTTTTATCAATTAAGAATTCTAGAATACATTTTTTTTTTTTTCTTTTTTTTTAATCAATTAGGATTTCTAGAATACATTTAATAACTGATTCATTGTAATAATTCAAACTGATTTCTCCATGAATACAGGTGGAGGTCAGATCAGACCACTAGATGGCGTTAAAGTCTTAGATCTGACGAGGTAGGAGCTGTGCATTCATATTCATAAATGATGCTCCGTTTGATGCTTAATGTTAAAAAATAACATGACTACATGGTGTGCAATGCAGGGTTCTTGCTGGACCCTTTGCTACTATGATATTAGGAGATTTAGCTGAGGTGATTAAAGTTGAGCGACCAGGTAAGGTTCATGTGAATAGAGTGGTACGTAAAATCGTTTTATGTTTTGAAAACATCTTATATGACATATATTGCATGAATTTTGGTTTAAGATGTTGGCATAATTTCAAGGATTAGATTCAGCCCAAAATGCAAATGCTGTGATTTCCTCACCTAAGGATTTTCTTCTTTGCCTCTGTTTAATATGCAACAATGAATTAGGACTGGGGCTTTTAAGCTCTAAAGTTATATTCATTAAGTTTTCTTGCATATCTATTAAACTCTTATTTGACCAAGCAAGCCTCTAGAGCAAATATTTGGAGGTAGGTAATGCTGTTTTGTGTTAAATGGGTGCACTATAATGCCATTTATCATATTAAATGCTCTGTGTTGCCAGTTCCTGTAAAAACGAGTCTTTGTTTAGCTCTAAACAGTGTGTGACTGCAGTGCTGTAGTTTTTCTGACCGATGAACTCTGGTGAACTGTATTGAGCTGTGAATGTGTGGCAGGCTCAGGAGACAACACAAGAGCTTGGGGCCCTCCATTTGTGGGTGAAGAGAGCACTTATTTTCTGAGTGTGAACAGGAACAAAAAGGTATACTCCATTGTTTTTTTGTTTTCTTATTTTAGCAATTTTAGAAACTTTTAAATTGCACAAGATCAGGATTTCTGCTAATATAATTGTGATTTCTTTCTTGCAGAGCATTGCTGTTAATTTTAAAGATCCAGAGGGCACCAAACTTGTAACTGAGGTAAAAGTTTGACACATTATTTGGTGCATTACATAACATATGTTGTTTGATATATTTCGGCTAGAACACCTTTTCTGTTGCCTTGCAATGTCTCTTCTGTCAGCTTGCCAAAATCTGTGATGTTCTGGTGGAGAATTACTTGCCCGGGAAGCTGAATGAGATGGGACTTGGGTTCGAGGAGTTGAGTAAAGTGGCCCCTCAGCTCATCTATTGCTCTGTAACAGGTGAACACATATTCACAAAGACTTCCCAATATAAGCTATTTCCATCATTCCTGCAGTATTATGACAACACTGCTTGTTTATTAATTTATTTTTCATCAGAAATTGGGCGTAAATTAAAACTTGTATATTACAATTATATAAACTATTTATTGCTTAACTGTTGTGTAACCACCAGGAAAAAACATTTTGCACAATTGTTGGGCTTTTAATTATAAATAAGCCTGAAATACACTGGGACTTTTATTTTAAAATGTGTATGCCTTACCATTGCCAGCTGCTCATTTAAAAAGACAACACATTACAACATATTTACAAAATATTACAATATAAACACCATGAAGTAAGCATTGCTTATGATCTTCTGTTAATTATTATGATTTATTGATTGTAAACTGCTCTGAAAGCTCTGACATATATTTAATGAAATCAAAGTCTTAGGCTGTCTCACAATTCCTGTTTTCCATCCCCATATTTTAGAACTCTTAAAAAAAGATATATATGTATGTATGTATGTATGTGTGTGTGTGTGTGTGTGTGTATATATATATGCTTTTAACTCATGAACCATATATATAGATATATATATTATAATATTATCTTATGACTTTTTGACACCTTAATTTCATCAACTCTAATGTTTTCAGTTGTAGGGCTCTTATGAAAAGGCTAATTTACTTTACTATCTGATTTTTTTAATCAGACTCATAAAGGAAGCCACGCTTTACTTGAAAATTGTTCTGTAGCCATGCTAATCTGAAGCGGATGGTAAACTGTCACCAAACGCTGGCTTGTTTTGGTGATTGGTTATCATTTGGTGTTTGGTACACCAATCGTTTTTTAATCAGTATTTCTGTAGACAGGCACAAATCACACTGAAAAAAAAATTCACCAATACAGTCAAAAATACCACTCTTTAAAAATTCACCATTTCTCGATTATATAGGTTTAAAATATTTTACTACAGATTTCTTAGTGGACCCCAGCCTATAGGTTTAAAAGCTATTTTTGCTAAAGAGATTTGCATTGGATTTTTTTTAGCACTGTTTTTCTATACTGATGAAAATGTCTGTTTTTATTTACATGAAAACATGAAGTAGTATAGTTAAATTACAACATCTATCAGCACGCAAAAAAATCAAGCCACTCAAATGAGCAAACAAAACTCTCATGTTGGTAGTGATCATACATTTCATGCAAGTTGTTACATTGTGTCAACACTGCGATGGCATCTCTTGCGGTTAGCAATGAATTGCACTCAAAGACTGCATTACTTTTCTGCTGTTCTCTGTAAGATCACAAATCACAGCCAAATTCCCATGTCTCGCGCTGCTTGTAAAGACCTGGAGGCGTAACCCACAAGACCTCATGAAATTGTGGATGCTGGACAGTTAAATTAGAATGATTTACTGTGCTCATCCTGTATCGTTTAATTTTCCCCTTCTGAAAGGATTGCACACTTTCTTTTTGAGTCCGGAATGCTTAGATTCAACAAGTGCTATTTGATTAATTACTTGACAGGGGTTTTTAGGACGAGCCTCTCTAGTCGTTTGTCATCATTCTTGCTGGTCTTCTGTGGTTTTGCTGACCGCTTCCTTAAACCTGTGGATATCATTATTATTAATTTAAATATTTTATTTATTTATTTTTAATGTACAGTATTAAAGATGACTTTATATATTAATTCTCCAGAGAATTCCCGAAACCACAGCTTCCGACTTCCGAAATTAAAGCTGCATCGTTGAACCAGAGTGATCATTTCCCTCTCAATTAGCTTTGGCCAAAACGTAATTCGTTCTGTGTTGACTGTACTAGATATGGTAGATAGGAATTTATTTTTAGGCTTTCTGTGGTATCCAGAGAATGTTTATTAAATTGAAGCCATGTCTGCTTGACAGAACATTGAAAAAATTATTAGATATTAGAAACTTTAATCTAACAAAAAAAAAAAAAAAAACATAGCTTGATGAGTAGCTAGTTTAAATTTGAAAACACTTCTGAAACATCTTCACACGTTCTTTTTGAGTCAGGAATGAATTCATATCATACAAAATTCATATCATACAACACCTAAATCATTACCAAATAATTTGTTCTACAATAAAAGTGACTGATCTAAAGTGTAATATTTAGCTGTCTCACAATGTGCACTCTACACATATATATATAAAAAATTAAAAAAAATATTTTATTTATTCACATAAAAATATTGACACACAGGACTTTAACATTAATTCTCCAGAAATTCCCCGAACACCACACACCACACACACCCAAACACAAGCACAATCACACAACATAGTATCATATCCTATATAAGTCATAGATTTGGCATTTTTTTAATATATATCTATGTTGACTATGTTGATATGTAAAAGGATTGATTATTAGGCTTGCTAAATGGTATCCAGAGAATGTATATATTTAAAAAAAATATTTGTTGCTTATATGTTCAGAATATTGAATAAATATATATAGAAACTTAAAATATGAATACATAATTTATAAAAAAACCTACTATTTTCAAAATCTATTGACTGTATATGTGTGTGTTATTTATTGTTAATATAAATAATAGGGATGATATAAAGTGTATATATTATATATCTATTAATAAATATACACACTACACAAACATATTTTTTTGTAAAAAAAAAAAAAACTATTTTGGATGCGATTATTCACGATAAAATCATTTGACAGCACTAGGATATAACATAATATGATATATATATATATTATTCCACACACACACACACACACACACACACACACACACACATTATATATATATATATATATATATATATGTGGCATTTTTTTATATATATATGTGGCATTTTTTTTTAAATATATTTTAGAATGTTTAACCTCTTACTTGTTTCATTAATATTTGATTTTTAAATTAAATATGCTATCCTTAAGACCTTAATACCCTCAATCCCTTAATTTTATACTCTTATGCTATTTTGATATATTAATAAAAATATGTTTGCCTTTGTGTGTGCTTTCACACAAGACATGTTTGCAGTGTGCTGTGATCTTGGGCTGTTTACCACAAACACAAAATGTATCCATTATTTTTTATTTCAAATCCAAATTTTGTTGCTGAAAATGCTTTTTCAGGATTGTGATTCTCTTTCTGCACAGAACAGTAGTAAAATCTTTCATAGTATTCACAAAGTATTGACAAAGTATTATGTGATACATTTACATTTACTATATAGATTCATATACAGGTGCTGGTCATATAATTAGAATATCATCAAAAAGTTGATTTATTTCACTAATTCCATTCAAAAAGTGAAACTTGGTTAGCGTTATATTAAGTTATATTAAGTTATATTATATTCATTCATTACACAGACTGATATGTATTTCAAATGTTTATTTCTTTTAATTTCTATGATTATAACTGACAACTAAGGAAAATCCCAAATTCAGTAACTCAGAAAATTAGAATATTGTGAAAAGGTTCAATATTGAAGACACCTGGTGCCACACTCTAATCAGCTAATTAACTCAAAACACCTGCAAAGGCCTTAAAATGGTCTCTCAGTCTAGTTCTGTAGGCTACACAATCATGGGGAAGACTGCTGACTTGACAGTTGTCCAAAAGACGGCCATTGACACCTTGGACAAGGAGGGCAAGAGACAAAAGGTCATTGCAAAAGAGGCTGGCTGTTCACAGAGCTCTGTGTCCAAGCACATTAATAGAGAGGCGAAGGGAAAGAAAAAATGTGGTAGAAAAAAAGTGTACGAGCAATAGGGATAACTGCACCCTGGAGAGGATTGTGAAACAAAACCCATTCAAAAATGTGGGGGAGATTCACAAAGAGTGGACTGCAGCTGGAGTCAGTGCTTCAAGAACCGCTACACAGAGACGTATGAAAGACATGGATTTCAGCTGTCGCATTCCTTGTGTCAAGCCACTCTTGAACAACAGACAGCGTCAGAAGCGTCTCGCCTGGGCTAAAGACAAAAAGGACTGGACTGCTGCTGAGTGGTCCAAAGTTATGTTTCTCTGATGAAAGTAAATTTTGCATTTCCTTTGGATATCAGGGTCCCAGAGTCTGGAGGAAGAGAGGAGAGGCACACAATCCAAGTTGCTTGAGGTCAAGTGTAAAGTTTGCACAATCAGTGATGGTTCGGGGTGCCATGTCATCTGCTGGTGTTGGTCCACTGTGTTTTCTGAGGTCCAAGGTCAACGCAGTCGTATACCAGGAAGTTTTAGAGCACTTCATGCTTCCTGCTGCTGACCAACGTTATGGAGATGCAGATTTCATTTTCCAACAGGACGTGGCACCAGCACACAGTGCCAAAGCTACCAGTACCTGGTTTAAGGTATCCTGTTCTTAATTGGCCAGCAAACTCGCCTGACCTTAACCCCATAGAAAATCTATGGGATATTGTGAAGAGGAAGATGCGATATGCTAGACCCAAGAATGCAGAAGAGCTGAAGGCCACTATCAGAGCAACCTGGGCTCTCTAACACCTGAGCAGTGCCACAAACTGATCGACTCCATGCCACGCCGCATTGCTGTAGTAATTCAGCCAAAAGGAGCCCCAACTAAGTATTGAGTGCTGTACATGCTCATACTTTTCATGTTCATACTTTTCAGTTGGCCAAGATTTCTAAAAATCCTTTCTTTGTATTGGTCTTAAGTTATATTCTAATTTTCTGAGATACTGAATTTGGGATTTTCCTTAGTTGTCAGATATAATCATCAAAATTAAAATAAATAAACATTTGAAATATATCAGTCTGTGTGTAATGAATGAATATAATATACAAGTTTAATTTTTTCAATGGAATTAGTGAAAAAATCTACTTTTTGATGATATTCTAATTATATGACCAGCACCTGTATTAGGTTGCTCAAGCAAGTGGCAGAACACTTAAACTTAGACTTAGCCTAATTTCCTTACTTTTAAAATGTTTGTGATATCCTACTAACTTTCACTTAAAACTTACCATTGACAGAAACAACCATCTCTCGTGCCTTTTGCATTTAAATCTTTAATAGAAGAACTGTTTTTCCAACTCCACAAGTGCCACCCGTCATGTCGCCCTGTTTATGTAAAGGAGCACTTTTCTTGCTTTAAACCTAACCAAAACATCATGTGTTGACTGAAACACAGTAGACTTTAATTAAATGCTTTTATAGTGTAATTACTAAATTTTCGTTTCAGTCCATATTCATTGTTACTAAGAAAAATGCGCTGTCACTTTAATTCAGCCCGTGCAGCACAGTAAAAATAGACTACTGCATATGCAATGCTCCTGGTTCACATCGTGTGAATGCGCTAAAATGTTAATATAGGCGTGGAAAAATATATGCACTGCATACACACTGCAAATGGGCCTTCGATTGGGAATGTTGCATCCAGCGCTAGAGGTCTGCTGTGGCTCTCTTGTTGAAGCTTTTAAATCTTTGCTTTAAGCAAATATCATTACCAGTCTCCTGCCCTGCCACATGAACTGTGATTTAATTAGACACCCCAATCAGGAATAAGGGAAGCCATTCATTTATGGCTGGTTTGTATCTCACATGCTGTAGAGTTCTGGAGTCTTGTCTAATTTATTTGTAATGGACCTTGCAGTGGCATGCCGCCAGTTGATTTATTGACATCCTTTGGTTTATTGCTTCAGTCCTGAGGGGGTAAAATTGTGGTCCAGTAGCAATTTGGGAGTGACCAATTTTTGTGATTTTGGCCCAATCGTCAGGAAACGGCACTGTGTAACCTATATATTGTGATTGCTTGTGCAAATCCCCGTGGAGGCTTAAAACCATGACTTGGCAGACTAGAAGCATCTTTGATACAAGACATAATTCGCCTTGTGTTCCAGAAAAAGAGGTCCCACACATGGGAGATTAATCAGATGTTGACATCAGCGTTTTCAGGAACCATGGGATTTGCCATATAACTGGTGTAACCATGACCAAATTTGGTCCATGAGCATTAAATCTTTGTCTGTTATTATACGAAAGGTTTTTCTTCCTGCAGGGTTAATGCTCATTGTATGCTTCAAATACTCCTTCCTTTTATCAAAATTATTACCATTTTTGGTTTTGTCTATTACACAGTTCTTTATTATTATTATCCGTTAAACTCATCTAAAGTTTGTTTAGTCATTGGATTTTTTCTTTTGACTTCTCGTTTTATGCCAAGTCACCCATTCATTCACTAGCTATTGCACTATTTAAGCAAAACCAGTCATTCTGTTGAGACATAATGTCTATAAGAGGATCGTATATTCAACAAAATGGTAAACACATTGCTCGACATGCCAGCGAAACAAAAACATCGGAATACCCTTCAGATTTCTTCTGTTTTCCATGTTCCTACTATAAAAAGGTGGTTTTGATTCCACACTGTTTTTATCAGGAGTACATCATGTCTGTTACGGTCCATGCAGATATCGAACGGGCGTTTTCGGGTGAGACACACACTGTCTAGTCTGGTTAACGTGGAGTAATCAGGCTTGGTTATACACTGATGAGTACAGAGAAGGAGAACCACAGACTCCTGTTTCTCCTCTGGAGACGGTTGAGGTCTCCATGGTGCTCGGCGTCCACAGAAGCGAGAAAGCTCCAGTTTCTTTTTATTATTGAGGTTTCATTTCTTTACAGCAGATTAAGTGGCGTCTGAGAACGCAAGTTATTTTCAGCATATGTCCTTCATTAGATCGGCTCCCACACCCAAATGTGCTGAGGTTTGGCATTGGATGCTTTTCACATTGTGTCAAAGCTGGCAGTGGAGAAACCTGGGCTGTCTGATGAATGGATACATCATTACTATTAGTTACTATTACTATTACTATTAGTGGTATAATAATAGCTACAATACAAATAACTGTATAATATATATATATATATTTTTTTTTTGTAATTGTGCAACAGAAAGTGGTGTACCTCTGAAAGTTTACTATGAGGATTTTATTTATTTTTTCTTAATTTTGGATTCATAATTTATTGTTAAAATGATGATAAATGGTTAAAGGAATGGTTCACCCAAAACTTAAAATTTGCTAAAAAAAAATATAATAATAATAATAATAATAATAATAAAAGCAATAATAATAATAATAATAATAATAATAAACATTCTCAGAAATCTCTGTGTGACACATCACATAAGATTATAATTTGTACAAACCCGATTCCAAAAAAGTTGGGACACTGTACAAATTGTGAGTAAAAAAAGAATGGAATAATTTACAAATCTCATAAACTTATATTTTATTCACAATAGAGTATAGATAACATATCAAATGTTGAAAGTGAAACATTTTGAAATGTCATGCCAAATATTGGCTCATTTTGTATTTCATGAGAGCTACACATTTCAAAAAAGTTGGGACAGGTAGCAATAAGAGGCCGGAAAAGTCAAATGTACATATAAGGAACAGCTGGAGGACCAATTTGCAACTTATTAGTTCAATTGGCAACATGATTGGGTATAAAAAGAGCCACTCAGAGTGGCAGTGACTCTCGGAAGTCAAGATGGGCAGAGGATCACCAGTTCCCCCAATGCTGCGGCGAAAAATAGTGGAGCAATATCAGAAAGGAGTTTCTCAGAGAAAAATAGCTTTGTCTACAGTGCATAATGTCATCCAAAGATTCAGAGAATCTGGAACAATCTCTGTGTGTAAAGGTCAAGGCCTGAAAACCATACTGGATGCCCGTGATCTTTGGGCCCTTAGACTGCACTGCATCACATACAGGAATGCTACTGTAATGGAAATCACAACATGGGCTCAGGGATACTTCCAGAAAACATTTTCGGTGAACACAATCCACTATGCCATTCGCTGTTGCCAGCTAAAACTATATAGGTCAAAAAAGGAGCCATATCTAAACATGATCCAGAAGCGCAGGCATTTTCTCTGGGCCAAGGCTCATTTAAAATGTTCTGTGGTCAGACTTCAAAATTTGAAGTTCTTTTAGGAAAACTGGGATGCCATGTCATCCGGACTAAAGAGGACAAGGACAACCCAAGTTGTTATCAGCGCTCAGTTCAGAAGCCTGCATCTCTGATGGTATGGGGTTGCATGAGTGCGTGTGGCATGGACAGCTTACACATCTGGAAAGGCACCATCAATGCTGAAAGGTATTATCCAAGTTCTAGAACAACATATGCTCCCATCCAGACGTCGTCTTTTTCAGAAGACCTTGCATTTTCCAACATGACAATGCCAGACCACATACTGCATCAATTACAACATCATGACTGCGTAGAAGAAGGATCCGGGTACTGAAATGGCCAGCCTGCAGTCCAGATCTTTCACTCATAGAAAACATTTGGTGCATCATAAAGAGGAGGATGCAACAAAGAAGACATAAGACAGTTGAGCAACTAGAAGCCTGTATTAGACAAAAAAAAAGAAGAGGGGATGCCACACAAGTTGAGCAACTTGTCTCCTCAGTCCCCAGACGTTTGCAGACTGTTATAAAAAGAAGAGGGGATGCCACACAGTGGTAAACATGGCCTTGTCCAAACTTTTTTGAGATGTATTGATGCCATGAAATTTAAAATCAACTTATTTTTCCCTTAAAATGATACATTTTCTCACTTTAAACATTTGATATGTCATCTATGTTGTATTCTGAATAAAATATTGAAATTTGAAACTTCCACATCATTGCATTCTGTTTTTATTCACAATTTGTACTCAGTGTCCCAACTTTTTTGGAATCGGGTTTGTCTATATATTTACTTAAATCTGAGTCTGAGCAGTAATAATAGTGATGGTTGCCTTAGCAAACACAAGTAATTAAAGCAAAGAGAGAGGGAAAAATGTTATGAAGTGATGCTGTTTTGTGAAATATACTTGCACAAACTCTGGCTAGTAGACTGCTGTTTTCATACTTGGGCATGACAGATTTTCCTTAAGCCGCTCATACCTCTGCCAAGGAAATAAACACATCCATAGATGTTTACCTCCATTGAGTCAAAGTCTTAGAACCACGGTGGAGTTCCTAGAATCAAATTAATCTGACTGCTCTGATGATAATAGAAATGTAATCGGGTCTTTGCCCACATTCTCTCCGAAGGTGTGTGCTCAGCTGTGGGGATTTCTACGAGCCACACACAGGCCCAAATCAAGCCATACTGGCAAAGCAGAATATGGTGGAGATTGTAGCTCTGACATGCTCATGTTACACAAAACTGTGAGCTGTAAGCACATTTTCATCTGATAATCATCCGCACACATAATCAGTAACCACGTCTGTTCATTTGTTCAGGATATGGACAGACGGGCCCCGAGTCACACAAGCCTGGATATGACTCCATTGCATCTGCGGTGTCTGGTATGATGCACATCACTGGTCCTGAGGTGAGGCAGATGATCTGATGTGCTAAATGTGAAGAGTGTCATTTCTAGCATCAACAAATGGTCCAGTGTTGGCGGAACAAACAGATAACCATCCCAAACCCACACCATGGGTTTTAACTTCCAAAACAATTACACACTTCATCTTAATACTACACCCCATTTTAGATCTTTATCTCTTGCTTATTTAACAGCTTCTGTTATTTATTTATTTATTATTTTTTTTTTTTTAGGATGGAGACCCAGTCAGACCAGGTGTTGCAATGACAGATCTGGCCACTGGTTTATACACTCAGGGAGCCGTCATGGCTGCTTTGCTTCAGCGACAGAAAACAGGACGAGGCCTTCATATAGACTGCAGTCTTCTGTCTTCACAGGTAATACAACATGTACTTCATTTGTACAGATTTGGAGAAATTTAACATTACATGACTTGCTCACCAGTGGATGCTTTTCAGTGATTGGGTGCCGTCAGAATGAAAGTCCAAACAGCCGATACAAACATCACAATAATCCACAAGTAATCCACACCACTCCAGTCCATCAGTTAATGTCTTGTGAAGAAAAAAGATGCATGTTTGTAAGAAACAAATTCATCATCAAGATGTTTTTAACTTTAAACCATTGCTTCCGGCTAAAAAATGAGTCCAGAGTACATAATAACACTATGTTTGGACTGTCATTCTGACGGCACCCATTCACCAAATCTGTTCCCAGAGTGATAATAGTATTATTGCATTCATTTATTTTGTATTTTAATAAAATAATAAACAAATTAATCAGTGTGATAATACTATTTAAAAATTAAATTGAGTATAAAATAAAAATACAGATATTTTATAGTACACTTTAAAATACAATGCTTATATTAATTTTTTTTTAACAAATTTGTATCATTTTCAAACCTAAAATCAGCAAGCTTTTTTTTTGGCGGGTTGCCGACAAGTAAGTATATGCGCTGCCGAGTGAATGAAATGTCAGTTTTGCATTTTGCTCTGAAACCAGCAACGTGTGGCATAGATTTATGCTTTCAGATTGAGTGGAAATCTTATACAGTATTACAGTTAGTCGATCTGAAACAATGTTTGTGCATTAACAGCTGTCAACAATGTCGTACACAAATAAATGGTTTGAACATATTTACACATCACATTTTTTATTTTGGTTGCACATGCGCACCCATGTACCACTTATATATATATATGTATGTATGTATGTATGTATGTTGTTCCAGGCAACTGATCACTCCACAGTGTCTTTATTATAAAATTAATTTAAACTCATATCAAGATTTCACTTCCGTTAATTAATTTCACAGCATTGATTCAAAAGCGTAATGTCCTTACATTCAATAAACTATATCATTTCTCATTCAGAAAACATTTAGAGAGGTGGATATGCTTAGCATATGGAGGCGGAACAGATTGAAAGCCTCTTTAATGTGATTCAATCCTTTTCTGACACTCGAGATTATAAGGCGATTGCTGATACAGGACATCATTTCACTTTCATGTTCTTAAACTGACAGTTCAATAACACAGATTACATTTGATGTATTCAATACTTCGCAAAATATCTGCATGATGAAATATTCAGTTCTTAGAAGTATCCCTTATTCAGATTTCAAGACTGTTGACTCTCGCATAAAACCTGAAACGAGCTTTTTAAATCGAACCTGACCACTCTGTTTCGTTTCTTTGGCTTGAAAGAATGCAGTTCCCTGGAAGTGAGTTGAATCTGACCCATTCCAGACTCTAGAGAAAACATGAACGTTTTTCTTTACAGTATAAATAAATCAGCTCTCCATAACTGTATAAGCGTATAAACCAATTGTCCCTAGCTACTAGACTACAGCATGCGCTATTTAATTTACCATGATGGCTTGATAGTTTTGACTTTGTGTGGTTTTTCTCTTACTTTGAATGAAATGAATATATATTTGTTAATGTTCGTAGTGTATGCCTTAAATTTTCATCTTGAGTATTGTTTTACTGTAAATTATATCATTTTATGGCTTTTAAGTAAAGTTCAAGTGAAGTTTCTAATTCACATGGTTACTTTAATCTTGAACTTTAAGTCACATGTACTTTTTGGATGACTTTTCTTCTTTATATAAGTGGTGACTCAGCTCAATTTGTTCCTGTCGTAAGTAATGATGTGGTAGGCATGCTAAGGGGTAAATGCTAATTCACAAGTATTATGTATTGTAAGTAGCCGTAGGCTTCCTTGCCATGCCACTGTGTATTTCATGAACAAATCAGGTTTTGAGACAGTTGAATACCAGTCCTTGTGGAGAAAATAGCACACCATTTACAAATATGATTTTTAATAATTTGCGCCTGCAATTTTCCTTTGCTTTTTGAATGAGTGACTTCAAAAAATGTTGCTCCGCTCGTACCGCGTCTCTCCTCCCGACTGCCCGTGCTGCCTGGAAATGTGAGACTACAGAGGATCTAAATAGCAGCACTCGCTCGGTCAGAATACGTCAATGCCGTAAGCGGCCACTTGAGACGCCGAGAATGTAGCATCAATGGAGTGTGAGACGTTAAGTTTACTTGTTCATGAGCGTGTGTTGCTGTCTGTTGACTGTGATGTTCAACAGGCTTCACTGTGTGCCAGGAGAAATCTGACGGATGACATTTGGTTCACTTGGTGAATGTTTTATATTCCCTTCTTGTTTCTCAGTTGCCAGTGTGTTTACTGAAAGCTTAAAGACTGGGACGGAGACGTACAGTATAGCAGTTTTCTTTCAAATGACTTTTGCATCTGCCGTATCACTTAACAGGATTTTTTTTGTTGTTGAGTTTTTCACCATAGTAACTATCTGAAACCTCAAATACCCTGTTCAGCTGCAGCTGGTTTCTGAGCTGAAATTCTAGATCGACTAAAGTCTTGATAGATAAATATTTGCATGCAACAAACATGTTTTTCATTTTATGCTGAATGACAAAAGTGTTTCCTTCACTCAGCTTCTCATTGTGTTTTGACACAGAATAAAAGAGGAAAACTCCTAATAAACTGTTGAAGATTACACAATCAGAAATGCATTATAAGAGTACAAAATTCACAAAGCAGATTTGGTCTGCATCTTCCACTATTTATTTGAACTGAGCCACTTTGAGTTTTGCAGAAATTTGACATTTGAAACTGTGTCGGATCACTGAGAATGCAGAAGGATTGATGAGGAGCTATTATTTTGCACATTATTAGAGATACAGTTGAGGAGTTTTAAGGCAGATGAGTAAACATTCACAAATTTTAGACCTGATCTTAATATGCTCAAATATGATTGTAATGAAACAAAATGCGTCACGCTTGATTTGTTGCAGGAAGGTCTATCCGGTAGCATTCTTCATAAATGTTCTTGCTCGGGTGATGCCCGGAAGTATGTCAGAAATGTGCCGTCTTTGCTCATATCGAGCTTTAATTGCCATGTGACTAATCACTCTCGAAATGCAGGAAAATACCAAGCGCTTGACTATCAGCTATTCTGAGCCACGACGTCAAAGACAGCTGAACTTTTGAAGGCATAGTTCACCCAAAAAATTTTTATTCTCTGATCATTTACTCAACCTCAAGTTGTTTCAAACCTGCATGAGTTTCCGTCTTCTTTTGAGCACAGAATGTTGGTAACCACCAAATTGACTTCCATAGTATGGAAAAAAGTCAATGGCTACCGTCAAATATACAGGTTTGGAACAACTTGAGGGTGAGTAAATTATGACAGAGTTTTCATCTTTTGGTGAGCTATCCCTTTTAGAGCACAATAATATTTTTTTTTGGAAAGAAGTCTCTTATGCTCACCAAGCATTTATTTAATCAAAAATACAGTAAAAAACAATCAAATTGTGAAATACTTTTATTATAACTTTTATTATTTTATTATCATTTTAATTACAATGATAATTCATTGTTAATTACAGTGATTATTAATTGTTTTCTATGTGTATATGTTGTAAAATGTCATTTATTCCTGTGATCAAAGCAGAATTTACAGCATCATTACTCCAGTCTTCAGTGTCACATGATCCCTCGGAAATCATCCTAATATGCTGATTTGATGCTCAAGAAACATTTAATATTATTATCAATGTTGAAAAAGGTTAGATTAAAAACAGTAATATTAACAGTAATTAAAAAAAAAAAACATTGCTGAATCTAAACTTTTTCAGTTATGTTGTTAGAAACTAAAATATTTGATCAGAATACACAGATACTTTTGAATGTCTTTCAATGAAAAAAGATGCTTTTCAGAACCAAATTTATTTTAGTCATCTACCAACAGGGGCTGATTAATTCGATCCACTGGTTTAACATTAGCATAGTGCTGAGCTACAATATGATGCTATGTGATAAACATAGGAAATCCAGTACATAACACAATAATATTGGGTAAAATAATCTATTTTAATTAGATCTCTTCATATCATTATTGCATCAATTGTCTTTTTTTCTGTCACCAATAGTACTTGAAATGCAGCTTTAGATTTTGACCAAAAGAAGGGATTTTAGAAGGGCTTATAATCATGCTGCCTACGTAGGCAGTTGTGTTTTGCAACAGAGCTTTGGACTCTGTATAAACCTAGCAAATGAATAGAGGGTTCAGAATCAGGCATCTGAGTTAAATCTGTCGTCCCGCACTGGCCTTGCGAAAAGCTGCATTTTAAGTCAGTCATCTTGTCCCTTTAGATTTCTGAAAAGATCATTCAAAAGATCCACAACACGTCCGACTCTTGTTTCTGACATGATACCGCAAAACCTTTGTGCAGAGCTAACGAGTCGGAGCACTCGCCCCCTGAATGATACCGCTTTGAAAGAAGGATGTGGTTTCCAGAAATGGTTCCAATAATGCGATTGTTTGTGTGATCGTCTGTTGTGGTTCGAGTACATTCTGTCTTGGAACTTTTTTTTTAATTCATTCCTCTCATACGTTTTTAATTGCTTCCCATTTTAGGAAAAGTCGCCGGGCTCTTCTGCTGGATTTTGTGCATGGATACTCTGGTACATGGCTGGTAGGAATTTATCAGATGCATGTGTCTTATCTGTGGGCTGAAGGGATGATGGGTCATGGTTTCTGCGGCAGACCCTAAGCTGGCAGAGATAAGTGAGTTCCGCCTCTTTCCAACATTCCTCACCGATCAGCCTGTGGTCGTAGTAATCTAACCCTTGAGCAAATTTATAGGTTCTCTGCAATAGCAAAAGCACGAGGGCATTAGATAACCACACCACACAGTTTCCCTTAATCCAGATGCAAACATGGGTATTTATGGGCAGCATTGTGTCCTAGGAAAACCCTAGGTTGTTTGGAAATCATTATTCTTCAGTTCAATTATATAATGTCTGTATGCCTATGTCTGAATTCCTCTATGTTTCTGGACATACTAGGGCTTTAGTTTTGGGACCATCAACTAGTTGTTTATAAGCATGCATATTGGTTGTTTATTAGTACTTAAAAAGCACGAATGAATTATTCTGCATGACCATATTTCAGATCCTTTAACACTACTCCATACCTAAACTTAACAACTACCTTACTAAATATAAGCAGCAAATTAGGAGTTTACTGAGGCAAAAGTCATAATTAATAGTTTAATTGGTCCCCAAACTAAAGCGGATTCTCATTTTGTTGTATGACTCTCGATTGTGCTGTGCTGAAAATCCTTCCCCTAATTTGGTGTTCCCAGTCAAAAATGACTGTCCTTTTAAAAAATCTCTTCTCAATCTCTCATTTTTCTATATTATCACCAAATCTTGGGTTCAATGTTTTTGCCAACTTGTTTTCTTTCATTTAACATAGTTTTTGTATTTCTTTTTGGAACTGATTGGTCATAGGCTTCATTGATCTGAGCTTAAGTTAGTTTTTGAGTAAAATAAAGCATTATTTGTGGATAATTTTGGCAGTGTTCACTCAAAAACTGAGGTGGATAATCACAGATCAATGAGGTCTTCAATCAGTCAGTTTCAAACAGAAATGAAAAAAAAGGTGTTTATTGAAAGAAAACAATTTGACACAAAGATTGAATCCAAGATTTAGTAATAATGTAGCATAATGAGAGATTTGCAAGCAAATCAGACTGGTCATTTTTGACCAGGAGCACAAGTATAGCAAGATTATCCTAAAAAACTACAAAAACTGTCCTTTAGATATAAAACAGTCTCAGCTTTCAGATCCTGTCAATTTCATCACAAAATACAAACAATAAATGTCATTTTGTCACTCTTTAATGTGGCGTGACAGATCGCTGTGGCCTCTTCAGTTCAATCGGCACGTGAAACGATCATCTCTTTCTCTTTACTACTATTTATAGCACAAAATAAACATGAATGAACATCAGAAGGTCTTAAAAGAAAGAGTAAAACTTACTGAAATGTATTAGTGTTTCAACTGCGGAAGGACGTCAATAAAACATCTCGTAAACAATAGAAACTCAAGCTTGTGAATTGAAATCAAATTGTTAATTGGATGTGTTAGTATGTCTGCCGTGCTAACATTGACCTTTGACCTCATATGTTCCATAAATAACTACAAGGACACATTTTCATGTAGAGCTTAAACTCAGAATAAGCTGCCTAGTTCTTCGTCCCTTTTTCAGCTTTTCAGATCTCTTTACTCATCGTCTCCTGCGGGATAACAAAGCGTTCACTGATGGCACACTTCAGAATCTGTGCATGTTTAGACTTTTGTTCTGGAATGCTTTTTTGTACTTTGCAGTTGCAAAACTTTTTGTTTTTGCCTAAATAAGTTTAATTCTGAAACTGTAAATCGTAGAATGAACAGCTGTTTGTAGAAAAATCAAGTTGACAACATAAAGACGTTTATGAGAAACAGAGACTTTAGAGCTCATAAAAATATTTTTCATGAACAATAAATTACATATGAAAAAATGTTTTTATAGGATTTTGTTTTCATGCTGTTCTTACTACTTTTTTATCATATGAGGCAGTGTAAGGTAACATAAGTATTGACAATTATGCAGGATATGTCTTGGATTTTTGTCTGGAGTGAAACAGCTTGAAAAGTTTTTACGTTTTACTCCGATGTTGTGCCAAGAACATGTTCCGAGCTCAGGAGAGAAGGCTGGGATGTGCTGTAGTTCATGCTATCATGTTTTAATTGGAAAATATCTAGAGGAACATATGTGTAGCAGATTTGGAGAACGGTGATATCCAGTGACCTCTTGCTACCCTGTAAACGTTTATCGCATGTTAAATTAAAGATCTGTGGTGAATACTACACATGAGGTGCTGTGATTGTAACAAGATGCTACTTGGCTTTTCTGTCTTTGATATTATAGCATCTTCATTCATTTTCTTGGCTTTAGGTTTCTGTTGAGTGGAAGTGTTGACTCCTCTTGAGTGTGTAGGGCAGCAGTGGGTCTGCTGGGAAATAACTTGAGTTCACTCCCTGTACGGCAAGTCAGTTCACTCGATGGCCTTATTTCCAATGCCTTCAGGCAGCTACTTTCAAAGCATACATGTATAGCACCCCTATGCTTAAATAGAAAAAAAAACAAAAAAAAACTGCGATTTCCAAGTCATGCTGGTTGAAATAATGTCAAATAAATAAATAAAGAGCATCTATAAATTTTGACAACAAATGGAATCATGAATTTTAGCTTCTTTAACTCAAATTAGACTAAACATAAAAAGCATTTATGGTTTAAAGTAATTAGAGAACTTAAAACTAAAATAAAAAAATAGGTAAAGAGAAAACAAACTAATAAAAATGACAAAAGCACACAACAAAATTACTAAAACATAAAGTAAATTTAAAATAAAAACTAAAAATATAAGCTAATTATATAAAAATTAATACTTTTATAAATGCAATATATATATATATATATATATATATATATATATATATATATATATATATATATATATATATATATATATATACAGTACAGACCAAAAGTTTGGAAACATTACTATTTTTAATGTTTTTGAAAGAAGTCTCTTCTGCTCATCAAGCCTGCATTTATTTGATCAAAAATACAGAAAAAACAGCGATATTGTGAAATATTATTACAACTTAAAATAATAGTTTTCTATTTGAATATACTTAAAAAAAATAAAAATTTATTCCTGTGATGCAAAGCTGAATTTTCAGCATCATTACTCCAGCCTTCAGTGTCACATGTAACATCCAGTCTATCACATGATCATTTAGAAATCATTCTAATATTCTGATTTATTATGAGTGTTGGAAACAGTTCTGCTGTCTAATATATTTGATGAATAAAAGGTTAAAAAGAACTGCATTTATTCTAAAAAAAAAAAATTCTAATAATATATTTTCTAAATTACTATCACTTTTTATCAATTTAACACATCCTTGCTGAATAAAAGTATTGATTTTATAAAAAAAAAAAGAAAGAAAAAAAAAAAATACTGACCCCAAATTACTGACCAGTAGTGTATATTGTTATTACAAAATATTTATATTTACATAGCTTCTTTTTTTTTTACTTTTTATTCATCAAGTATCCTAAAAAAGTATCACATGTTCAGAAAAAATATTAAGCAGCAGAACTGTTTCCAAACTTTGATAATGAATCATCATATTAGAATGATTTCTAAAGGATCATGTGATAATGATCCTAAAAATTCAGCTTTGCATCACAGAAATAAAAATGATAATTTAAAGTATAATAAATTTAAAAAACAATTATTTTAAATTGTAATAATATATCACAATATTACATTTTTTTTCTGTATTTTGATCAAATAAATGCAGGCTTGATGAGCAGAAGAGACTTCTTTCAAAAACATTAAAAATAGTAATGTTTCCAATAATGTCCTTTTGACCTGTACTGTATATATATATATATATATATATATATATATATATATATATATATATATATATATATATTTTTATTTGAAAATAGCCATGTTTAAAAATGCTAAGCAAATACTTGTAAGCATTGATTTTTCTAGTAGATAATTTACATGATATGGCCAGAAATGTGAGATTGAATCTCCACGCAAGGAATATTGATCCAGTTTCTTTACCAGATCCTGTCAGAAAATCTAAAACTGTCAACCAAATTTTGTCTAATACAGAAAACCAGTTATCAGCAAGTCTTGTCTGATGCCTGAAATCAGTCGAGTGTATTTTGTGTGTAAGCAGGAGACGAAGTGATGAATAAAAAGCTGTGAGGTGCGAGGTGGCACTCCTTCAGCTTCATCTTAGCACATTTAAGACAAGTTTATTGAAGTGCACAATATAATGACATTGATTTCTCAAGAAAGCATTTGCCCCTTACTGTAAAAAGAGATTATCTTATGAGGTGCACGTGATTCAAGTGGATTGTTGCTTGCTCTTTTTCAGTTTATACTGTCTCTGGTTAAGTTTAGGACCAGTTGCTAATCATTTAATGAGCTTACTGAAGAAGAAAAGTTAAGAAACGTCATGATATGATTTAGTGTTGACCTAATAAATTATTTTTTTTGCTTGCATATGGAGAAAAATTTGATTGTTTCCAGCCGTTTAAACACAGAAACCAAAGTTTCGGTAAACAAAAGCCTCAGCGTAAGACGTCATGGAAATAAAGCAGCTGGAAAGTGAAGAATGAGTTCATCTTAAGGTGTACGGCAGGACGGGCTACAGAAGGAGTTCTGGTACCGACAGGCTTTGATCTGACAAAATATTCCATCTCCCTTAACTTTCTCTGTGTCCTCTCGGTACATGGTTGTACATTGCAAAATATTGTCTCAGCTGCATGGCTTCTGAACTGATGTCACCTGGGCATCGTAAAAAAAGCTTTATTTAACAGCTTTATTCAAATGCTGCAACCAAGATGGTTGTTACAGTAAATCTGAAATGTAATATGGTGTTTTTTAAGCGTTTGTTAAAAGTGTTGAAGTTTTTGTTAGTTTGTTATGTTGGATTCCAGTTGGAGGAAGTTTTTATGGCACTGCCGCATGAACTGCTGTGTCAGCCGCATAATAGTTCATTGAACTCACAAAACAGTGGGGTGTAATGAGCTAACAGACAGTTCCTAAGATTTAAACTGTTTTCTTTGTCTCCTTCAATTTGTCTGCAGGTTGCTTGTCTAACTCACATCGCTGCCAATTACCTCAACGCTGGTATCGAAGCCAGACGATGGGGAACTGCCCACGGGAGCATTGTCCCTTATCAGGTACCTGTAACACCATTTCTGAACACTGCGTAGAGATCTTTATACCCATTATATCATAAGCTTAAAGGTTTAATGCTCTTAAGTGTCCTCATTCTGCCTGTGATATCCCACAATGATAATAGGCTTAAAGATTGAAAAATTAATAATTTAATTTCATAATTTACTTTTAATTTGATTAAAATTTTAATGTAATGTATTTTAATGCAGTTGTATTTACTTTTATATAATTTAATTTAATGCAATTCAATGCAATATAATTTAATTTGATGCAGTTTAATGTAATTTAAGGCAAAGTAACAATTAATGTTTTCAGTTAATGCAATTAATGTTAGTGTAATTTATTTTTTATTGTATTTTTTATTTTTACTTCGTTATTTTATTGATTGAACTGAATGCAATATAATTAAGTGTAATTTAATTTAACAGTGTTTATTTTTTCATTTAATGCAGTTTAATGTTATTTAATTAAATACAATTTTATTTAATGCAAATTATTTTAATTTCAATTATATTTTTAATATATATATATATATATATAAAACAATATATATAAATATATATATAGATAGATAGATAGATAGATAGATATAATTTTGTTTTTAATTTAGTTTAATTCAATTAAGTTTTTAATTTAATTTAATTTAATTCAGTTTAATACAATATAATTTAATGCCATTTAATTTCATGCAATTTAATGTTATTTTATTTTATTTAATGATATTTAATTATTTTTACTTAATTTAATTCATTTAAATGTTATTTAATTCATTTAATGTTAATTTAGTGTAATTTAATTCATTTAATATTAATTTTTTTATTAAATTTGATGTATTTTGAATTAAATTGAATTGATTTGAATTTAATTTAATAAAAAAAGAGAAAAACTCTTGATCACTTATTCTCAGGCCCTTATTGCTTATTTATCCTCATATTTATTTGCCCTGATGAGTCAACACATGGTTTGTTCTGCCTGTGTGGCTGTTCTAGTCTCGTCCAGTCATATCTGTTACCACTTCTCAGCTGTGAGTAATGATGTTTGAGAACGGACTGACCAGCGCATACAAACATTTGTGTGACCGGTGCATACGTTTGACCAGTGCATACAAACATACAAACCTTTGTTTGTTTTAGACAATTATTCATGGAGAATGTTTTTTTTTTTAGATAATTTGATTGAATTTTTGTCGGATGACTGCATCTCTGGAACTGACTGTCGGCATTGTGCCAGACACCTCTATATCCACTCTTAGAGGAAAACAGACTCTCACTTTATTTTACAATGTTCATTTTGCTGTTTATTTACCCAAGTGCTTACGGTTTTACACTAATGAACTACTTTTGCTTGTGTAAATATTTGATGGATCTGCTTGTACTTGTGCATGGTTATTGTTGGTATTATTAGGCTCGTTTGAGTGCATCAGCTTTAATGTATATGAGAGTAGGTGTTACTGTCAGGAGGGGAGTGAAAAAAGAGCTGGCAACTCCCACGCCTCATAGCAGGCCAGCAATCTGTGTAAGCAGAGGGAAATATTATGTTTCTGTTCTTTGTTGTCAGTAAGGTGGATTATTTTGAAATATTACTGCTGGTGCATGAAGATGAACAAGTAATCCAATTTTTTGTCTTCTATTTTTAGTTTAATAAAAACATGATCTCAGAAATATGATTAAAATCACATATTCTATATGAGATTATGCTGTTAGAGTGCTCACACAATAATAGAGTTAATGGGCGAACATTTTAGAGATGAGTTGAGCAACTGTGACTCTGTAAACAGCCTCGCTCTCATGAGAGCATTTTGGCATGATGTCACAATTTCATGACAGTTTGTAAATTTATAATTCGGTGAATTTGTTGGCCGTACAATCTCATGTGTACTTTTTTGTATGATCTTCTTAAGCCCCTCTGAGGGTTAAGTTTAGGGGTAGACCTTCACAATGAAGTTTTTCCTACAAACCACTTTCATAAGAGTCAGATTGTACTAATTTCTACAAATGTTCTCGTAAAGTTCTTATGAATTCTCATCAAATCTGGCTGGTTGGCATCTCTAATAGACAGTTTTCAGGTCTGCTTATATTAGCCTATTACTTTAGTAATTCAAAGTATGTGTAAAACAGACACAGACCTGAGCTCAACAATGTGACCCTGGATCACAAAACCAGCCTTAAGGGTAAATTTAAAGAAAAATAAATAAACACACCATCTAAAAACTGAATAATGGGACAATACATTGACGAATTGCAACTATTTAAAAAACTTGAACCAGTTAAAACCATTAAAAAAGTCCAAAATAAGATCTTTATTTAATAAAGCCTTTAAAGTTGTCCAAATGAAGTTCTTAGCAATGCATATTACTAATCAAAAATTAAAGATTTAATATAATTACAGTAGTAAATTTACAAAATATCTTCATGGAACATGATCTTTATTTAATATCCTAATGATTTTTTGCATAAAAGAAAAATCTATATTTCTGACCCATACAATGTTTTTTTGGATATTGCTACAAATATACCCCAGAGACTTAAGACTGCTTTTATGCTCCAGGGTCACAAATTATAAGGGCATGAACTACTTATCCCATAAATCTTTTTATTATTATTATTATTATTGTTATTATTATTATTATTAATGAATACTTTTAATTGCCAAGGATGAATTAAATTGATCAAAAGTGACAGTAAAGACATTTATAATGTTCCAAAAGATTTTATTTTTCAAATAAATGCTGCTCTTTTGAACTTTATATTCTTTAAAGAAAAGAATCATAAAATATATATATATATATATATATATATATATATATATATGTATCACATTTTCCACAAAAATATGAAGCAGCACAACTGTTTTTAACATTGTTAATCATCAGAATTTTTTCTTGGGCAGCAAATCAGTTTATTAGAATGATTTCTGAAGGATCATGTGACACTGAAGACTGGAGTAATGATGCTGAAAATTCAGCTTTGATCACAGGAATGAAATACACTTCAGGCTGTTCTATTTAGAACATACATAGGTTATCTGTAGGCTGTTCTATTTTCACATAGAACAGCCCTGGTGAACATAAAATGCTTCGTTTAAAAACTTTCAAAAAATCCGACAGACTCCAATCTTTATTAACAGTAGTGCCAGTAACTTATAGTAAAGTGACTCGCATTGTTTACAGTTAATTTGTGTGTTTGTTGGCATGATATTCCTTTCCATTCCACTGGCTCTGATTGGTGGATCCTCACGTCATGATTATGGGTAGTGTAGTCCTTCAAAGGAAGCTTGGCTATTCTATTTATTTATTTTTAATCAGACTGACATGCGGCATCTGTACAGCACAGTCAATAAAACTCCCACAACATTAACCAATCAAATGTGACCATACAGGAATAAACTGAACATCTCCTCTTGTGGTCGTGATATTAAAGAACAAAAATCAGTTGATCACAACAGTTTACTTGTTGGTTAAGACCAAAGACGGCCTATAAATGCCTCTTCTGTTGTCATTCACAACAATTCATTTATTTTCGCTTAAGTTTAACGAGCTGTCGCCTTTCATGTTCTGACAGCTGTCCCGGGATAAACATCGGACGCTGTTTTCTCAGCAGGCGTTCATATCGCTTCATAAAGCACGTAAGAAACCGGAAGACTGGAGACACTTCTGCGTTCGTTAGCGGCTCTGGTCGGCAGATGTTCACAGTGTGACGTACGATGTCCTCCGTTTGATTTTCTTCACTTTTATTGACGAGGGGTGACCAGTGGAATGTCCCGAATGGTTAGGGTGTAGTTCCGTCCGCAATGGGACACTAAGAATAGAAGTCTTTTCTCAGAAAGTCCTTAATGCACTAATGGGCCGCCACATGGACCTCCACTTAGTGAAAAAACATTCGTCCTCTAGCTTTCATTTCTACCAGTTTGTTGGGCGACGCCTTGTTTCCTAACAATTTTTCTAGCTTCCGCACGGACTGAAAGATTAAAGGTTGGTTACACTTCAGCGCTCTCACCTCTATCTTGTGTGCACTTTGTGGAAGAGCACTAGAAAAGAAGCAAGGGGGAGTTTGTGAAGATGTGTGGTGAAAGGCATGATTTACGATGAACCAGGGTCTATCTTGTTTTAATTACCTTGTCAGTTTCAAAGAACTCCTAATCATTCCCATATTTGTGTTGAGGTGCTGAATGTTTGGCCTGTTGGCTGCTCGCAGTACTGTGAAGTTGTTAAAATAGATTTATTATATGTGGTGAATGTCAAGGAATAGCTTCACTGTTCTGAATGTGATACACTCAAAAAAATATTTAGGCCCAATTCTTAAGATTTATGTATTTCAATTGCATATAAAATTTCCATCAATTCTGATTACATATTAAATTAAACAAACTAATAAACTTTATGTAATGCAAATTTGCCAACCTCATGTAAATGAAACAAGTAAGTAATAAGATTTATGTAATAGTACCAATGAATCCAGTTTGTTTTAAATGCATAAGAAACATGTTTATTTATTATTAGGTAATAAACCTAATGTACTTAAAATGCATCACATTTACGTATTTTTTATCAGTAAACCCAAAGTATTTCATATATTTAATCCTACCCTAACCAATCACACTGTGCTACAACAAAATCTAACTCGGAAAGTGTAAAGAAAACTAGATTTGTGCATTATCTCAGGTGCATTTTTATTTACTTATTTATTAATAGAAAAAAAAATGTGTCATTTATTTATTATTTATGTGTTAATGCCTAAGTTTAAATTCTTTACTGAATTATTATTATTTTTTTATTTTTATTTACACAAACCAGAAGATAAGATTATTTTAAACAAACAAATAAGTTTGGCATAACAAAACAAACAATCAAACAAAAAACCTGTTATACAACAGATAGTATAGACTGTAAGGTTTTGGCATTACTGTATGTTTCTCCATCACTCTTGCAAATCGATGTAAATCGGGGAAAGCCACTAATAGCTGTGCAAACGGGTCATTCTCAAAATGTACAGTAGTTACAATCATTTCTCTTCATTTCAGTCAACAGAAACACCATATGAAAGGCATCATTTTATAACCTAATAGTTTAATAACAGTAATTGTATAGATGTTGGTTTTGTTTAGTTTTGCTGTGCTTTGTGTTTTCTTTTGTTTTGCTATGTGTTTTGTTTTTTTGCTTTGCTTTGTTTTTACTTATATTTTTGCTTTGTTTTGATTTTCATTTTGTTTTATTATTATTATTATTTTTTTTTTTTTACAGAACAAGCATTGTTCAATGCACATTCTTATAAACAGGCAAAATATTTAATTAATAATAGTAATAGTAATAATAATAAAGATGTTTGTCCCTTTACTGTATTTTTTTCCTTGAGAATTTGTCATTAGTGTTACTAGCCTTTCTTCACTGGAGAAACAAAGGAGGAAAATCTAATGTTTTTATGACAAGTTAAACAGGTAAAAGTTATATATTTGTACCTTATTTACCCCTATAGTGTTACTTTAAGTACATATTAGTACCTTTTGAAAGGGTATCGTCACAGTTTTTTTTTTTTTTTTTTTTTTGCTTTGAGAGTGTGGGATTAGTTTCAAGGCCCTAAACATATCTCCATATTAGCCGATCATTCAGCAGATCGAAACACTTCAAGGGTGTTGGAGTTGAAGGCATTGCTAAATGATCACTTGGCCCATGTCAAAGATTGCCTATTTAAAGGGTAAGTCTAATCACTTTAGAAAAGTAAAAGCAAACTCTCCTCAAGCCTCTCAGTTTAAGGTCTCATTCATGTCCATAGAACAAATGTTGCAGTTTAGTTATGCATCAGTTTTATACTTATTATGAGTACATATCACATTAGTAACACTGAGGTTTGTCTCCTCGATAGATCTTATGTCCCACCGCTGCCTTTCTGTGGCATCTGTTTCATTCAGGATATTGAGTTTCACCCCAGCAAACGTGGTACCTCAGTGTCTAGGCTGTATGCCAGATCTCATTAGTACCTCACGAGCGCTATCAGGCAAAAACGTTTATTAAGTGCAGATTTGTTTCTGCATTGGCTCATCTGGTGACACAGGTCCTCATTGACCTGTGTGTGCTGGACTCTTTACCTGACGTGACTTATCAACTCTAAGGGTAAATGAAAGTATGTTGTGAGGTCAAAGGGAGTCCCATCTGGAAATACTGTGAGGTTAATGCGCACAGATGGAATAAAGTCAATGCATTCAAATCTGATTATAAAAGATTCAAATCTGCTCAGTGGTAGAGCCTTGCGTTAGCAGCGCAAAAGGTTGTGGGTTCGATTCCCAGGGGAACACGTTACGTAAAAAAATATAAAGCCTGAATGCACTGTAAGTCGCTTTGGATCAAAGCATCTGCTAAATGCATAAATTTAAATCTGCATGCTTTGTTTATATATACAGCAATCCAGCATCACAGGATTAAGACTTGGTATCATGCTGACATTCTGCCATCATTTACTCATTCTCAACTTGCTCCAAGCCTTTATGAGTTTCTTTCTTCGGTTGAAGAAAAAAGTTGCTGGTATCCACTGACCTCCATAGTAGGAGAAAAATTACTATGTAAGTCAATGTGTGCCGTCAATTGTTTAGTTACCAAATTTTAAAATGATCTTTTACCTTTTTTTTGTGAACTATACCTTTAATAAACATTCATTTGTTTTGCTTTACTTCGAGAGGTGTCATTTGATTTTTCGCAATATTTCTGAGGCAAACAGATCATTTTATAGACTTAAGTATAAAAAATGGTCATGTTTAAAGAGTAGTAAAGGACAACTTTAGTGTCTCTAGTACAAAAAAGAAAATACAATGCTATAAACATCTGATCTCATTATTTCAAATGGTCTCTTTAATATGGCTGTGTGTGTCTTTGTTGGTTTCTTCGACTGTTCTTTGTTACCTGGACCTTGTTATTTCCAAGAAAAAAAGAAGCTTAAGCCGAAAGGGTTTGACACCGTTACAGCAGAGTTGCATGTAATTCCCTCAGTGTTCAGCGCTGGGCTGGAGAGTTCAGTGAAGAGACGTCACAAGCGTGATCTGTTTTGCCATTGAACAGCATTCGTTCTTATCGTTTTAGATTATTATTGAAATGGACCATTCTGTTTATTTGGGTCAATAAACTCAAGGAACTCATTATAATATTTGTTTGTTCGTGGAAAGTTGAAAACACAATATTGTACAATACTGTAATACAATACAAAATTGAAAAAAAATTTTTTTTAGGGCTTTTCAAGTTAACATTTGTGTAGCATTTAAACAGTTACCAAATTCATTATTATTATTATTATTATTATTTTATTCTTGTCGGAAATCATGAGAATAATATGTTATTTTTCTATTAACATCCTTTGTTTTTAGCATTATCAAAATCAGTTTTTCGTGTTAAATGTTTATACAGCTTTAAATGTGGGTAGAAAAAAGTGCACAAACTTATATTTTGTTATCATTTTATTTATTTTTTTTTTGTATTTTTTGTATAATTTTGTTGTGTTTTTGTATATATATATATATATATAAACATTTTCTATATTTTTATATATATAATACATGACCCAAAACATAATCAGATTTTCAAACAAGTCCTGAAAGTAGACATAGAATTCAATCAAATAAATGAGACAAAAAGAAAATGATCCAGTGTAACATATCTGTGAGTGGCGGTATGTGAATCTCTAGGATTAGCAGTTAATTTGAAGGCAAAATTATCCATCTGTTACGAGGTGTTTTTATTCAGTGAGATGACTATCAGATGTCAGTGCGTGCCCTGTTTTATTTAGAGAACAGGGATCTATCAAAGTTTGTGAAAGTGTATCATGGCACGAACAAATTAGATCTCTGAGGACCTCAGAAAAAGAGTTGCTGTTGCTCATCAGGCTGGAAAAGACTACAAAACCATCTCTAAAGAGTTTGGACTCCACAAATCCACAGTCAGACAGATTGTGTACGAATGGAGGAAATTCAAGACTATTGTTACCCTCCCCAGGAGTGGTCCACCAACAGAAATCACTCCGAAAGCAAGACATGTAACAGTCTGTAAGGTTGCAAATGACCGCAGGGTAACTTCTAAACAACTACAGGCCTTTCTCACATTGGCTAGTGTTAATGTTCATGAGTCCACCATCAGGAGAACACTGAACAACCATGGTCTGCATGGCAGATTTGTAAGGAGAAAGCCACTGCTCTCCAAAAAGAGCACTGCTGCCCAAATGCAGTTTCTAAAGATCATGTGGACAAGACAGAGGGCTATTAGAGAAAGGTTTAATGGATCGAATAAGACCAAAATAGAAATTTTGGGTTTAAATGAGAAGCATTATGTTTGGAGAAAAGAAAAACTGCATTCCAGCAGAAGAACCTAGTCCCATCTGTGAAACATGGTGGAGTTAGTATTAGGGTTTGGGCCTGTTTCGCTGCATCTGGGCCAGGACGGCTTGCCATCACTGATGGAACAATGAATTCTGAATTATACCAGCAATTTCTAAAGGAATATGTCAGGATATCTGTCCGAGAACTGAGTCTCAAGAGAAAATGGGTCATGCAGCAAGACAACGACCATAGGCACACAAGACATTCTACCAAAGAAGGGTTAAAGAAGAATAAAGTTAATGTTTTTCAATGGCAAAGTCAAAGTCCGGACCTTTATCCAATGCAAATGTTGTGGAAGGACCTGAAGCATGCAGTACATGTGAGGAAACCCACCAACATCACAGAGTCGAAGCGGTTCTGTACTGAGGAATGGACTAAAATTCCAACAAAAAGCCGACTGCAGGATTGATCAGAGAAATGTTTAACTGCTGTTATTGCTGAAAAGGGAGTCAGACCAGGTACTGAAAGCACAGATTCACATACTTTTGCCACTCACAGATATGTACTGGATCATTTTTCTTGTGTGAAAATCTCATGATGTTTTGGGTCATATTTTTGCAGAAATATTGAAAATTTTAAAGGGTTCACAAACTTTCAAGCAGAACTGTATATCTGACTCTGTATTTTAGGAAGGGGCTTCCTTACAAAGGAAGGATTTCTGGTTCTCAATAATGGTGGGCAAACAATAGTGTCAATTTAATATACATTTTGTTTTCCTGAATATATTTTGCCCTTTTTTTGAAATATAAATATTTCTTTATATATATATATATATATACAGTGTATTTTGGGGGTCAGTAGCATCAGAAAGTTTGAAAACCTCACTCATACTACCCATTGGGAAAGGAAGTTTTGCATGCATAAGCATCACTGATTTAATCCACAAACATATAAAAAATAGTTGTGCTTTAGTCAGCTCAGCAAATCGATTTCAACGTGAGACAATGGCTTTCTCTTCAAACCAAAGCAGGATAAAATGTTAAACAGCTGAGTGTTTTGACTGTGTTGTCCTCAAGTGTTTGCTGGGAATCATCAGTGAATTGTGTGCATTTCCTTACTCATCGACTGCAGATCAGATATTGATTCAAAGCTCGCTGTATCTCAGCCACAGCGGGGCTGTGTTGCATTAGTCTAGCCGAGGGACTCTCTCTGGACAGACGCTTGCCAAAAAAACTCGCACTAGCGGTTTGCTTTCAGACTTCCCTGAGCTGTTAAAGAAAACCGCCCAGACCAAACAAAACTCTCTAAGCTGAATCTTACACCACTTAAGCTCCAGATATCATTAGCCCAACCACTAATCCAACACCGAGGCCTTCCCACACACGTGGAAGAATCTGATAGCGAGAAGTAATGAACTATTGCCAATAAGATTCTTAAATATGAGGCTTTATGTTGCAGTTCCTGCCGAAAAGACCAGCTTAGACTCGGGTGCTAGTTTAGCTTGTGTAGCACCTGGAAAGTCTTTGTGATTAACTCTGTTACTCTATTTTATTTTACTTATTTAATTTTTTTTTTATTTTTTATTATTATTGAATTATTAATATGAAGCATTCATTGAAAACTTATAATATATATAATATATATATATATATATATAATATATAATATAATATATATATATATATATATATATATATATATATATATATATAAAGAATATTAAAAAAGTTGCATATGTGTTTGTTTATTTTTTATATCAAGCTTTTATGGCTCATATAGTATGAGAAAAACACTCGTGTTTTATTCAGCGGCCCAAAGTGAGCAAAAATGTGCAATTTGGTGCAGTTTCTGACATTTATATGGCCAAAACGTATGATGAAATTCTGATTGTAATGTGAATAAATTAGATCTTTATAACAGTGTAGGAAACTACATACATGAAATGATACAAATATCAGCCATCACTTTTTATTGGCAATAGTAAGACGATACTTTAATACATAGTTTTATGATGAAAGCTGCAGTATTTGTGTAGAAGAAAAAAACATGTAATGCATTGCAATATAACCGCAATTGTGAACAAGTAAATGATCCTCAACACCCTGATGTGTCAAATTTGATACATTTAAACATGATTTTTGTAAAACATTTTATTTTATTTCATTTCATTTCATTTCATTTTCCATTGGTAGGTTCAAATAAGCTTCTCATCAACATTTTTTGGCTGTTTACGCTTCTTGAGTTGCTCTTTGCACCGAAAAGTTCTTCATAACAGTTTTGAAGTATTTAAAGCAACAGCACACATATGGTTTCCTGAAAAACTGGAATAAAAAAGTATTCTGTGATGATGATTGAGAAGTGAACACATAATTTGATCCTCACATTTTAACATGATATTTCTAAAAATGATGTCTGGATAATAAAGTTGCTTGAGTCCAGTTAATGTTCATCTTAAAAAAAAAAAAAAAAAAAGGTAAAAAATTCTTACAATTACTTTAAAAGTCACATTTTACAGCAAAAAGACATGTGAACCACAACCTAAGAGTGAATGCTTGTACAGTTATACTAAAAGGCCTTTTATTTAAGTGCAAACTATCAATCAGACGACAGAAGGCATGTAGTATATTGTAAAAAAGTTTTTCAGTTTTAATCATGTTGATTATTTAAAGACCTTATGAATTTACGTATCGTATCAAATATGATACAGTAGACTTTATAGGGTTAACATAGTTTAGAAATCTGGTAAGGAGACCAGCAAACCAGCATCCGAAATGTGAAACAAACACTGTTTGCACAGCAGTAACTTGAAATCCAGGAATGAAGAGTTAAACATATCTTATCAAGGTAATAAGTGTTTAGCACTACATTTATACTTTGTGTTAACATTTTATTTGCTTAATAGATCTTTGTAAGCTTGCAAGATAAGTTAAAGCCATATTAAAAATAGTTGGATGGGTAAAATGAGAATGTTCTTGAGAGAAAACCACATGGACGTGGGGTGCAGCCAAAGCCTAAAACAATTACTGTGTTCAAGCACAGCTCTAATAAAAGACACCCTTTCCTTTTCTCCCAGTGATAAAAAATGCGACTGTGTTTCATTGAAATTCTGGAAATGGTTTATGTCTTTTTAAATCACTTATTGTTTGCTGTGTTTATTCACTCAGAGGAATTTGGCTTCCCCAAAGCAATCTGTCTTTTGATATCGCTAGGTGACTATTCATATCAAAGGCTTTATCGTTCTGGACACTCGTTTGGGATGTTGTGTCCCATCTCATAGGCCATTTATATAATATGATATAATAAATAATGTAATGAATAAAACAAAGCCATATCTTTCCTCTACAATCATAATCCATCTCCACCACTCCACCACCCCACACACAAATCAACACTTCAGGTCTTTGCCAGCACTTGATCAAAACTGAAAATGAATGTTGTCTGATTAGGTTACTTTCAGATTGGGCCTCAATTAGGGTGTGCTAATTGTCCCTCCTTATGTGAGAAACCCGTTGGGAAAGCAAGGGAGGGGTTGGACCAAAATTCTCTTCTCTATTCTAGAGCAAGGGTTGTCAAACTTGTTGATGACATGGACTCCCAAAACACAATGATCCCCTTGTTATGGACCCCATTCCTAAAATATAAAAGCAGATATATAGTATATACAGTATGCATACACGATTTATACTGTGAAACTTAAAAAGATTCTAAACTTGTGAAATATATATAATCAAATAAATTAAATATTTAGTATGACACTCTATTTTTGACCCATTATTAGAGTATTGGATGTAGAAACAACAATAAATAACAATAAAAACAAAAAAGGGAGAAAAAAACCTATGCTATGTACAATAAAATAACTGGTAAATCTAATGCTTTCAGATAAGCTTTTATAAAGCAAAGAAATAATAATAGTTCATTATTTAATTTTGCATTTTTTTATTTACAGTTCAGAAATGTTTTTGTATTTGTGTTTGTTTTTTGTTTTGTTTTTTTTATACTCTCACAAAAACATTAAAATTTTTTCATAAAAAATCATTTGTTTTGTGTTTGCTGTTTTGTTTTGCTTTGTTTTTAAATGTTTTGTTTTGTGTTTTTGTTTTGTTTTATGTTTTTGTTTGTTTCATGAATGTTTTATTTTTTCTATAAATATTTCTGTTTTGTATGTTGTGTTGTGTTTTGTTTTTGTTTCATGAACATTTATTTAATAAATGTTTTTGTTTTGTGTTTTTGTTTTATAAACATTTTTGTTTCATATTTTTTCTGTTTTTGTTTTTGTTTCATGCATGTTTTGTTTTGGGTTTTTGTTGGATCAAAAACTGGGCTAAATAATATGTTAGTTTTAGCCATTTTAACTGGTGAAATTTACTCAAAAAAAAATCATAACTCTATACCACAAAAACACTACTAAATATATAATATGTGACTCTGGACCACAAAACCAGTCTTAAGTGTCAATTTTTTTTTTTTTTTAAGCTTTCCATTGATGTATGGTTTATTAGGATCGGACAATATTTGGCTGAGATACAACTATTTGAAAATCTGGAATCTGAGGGTTTTTAAAAAATCAAAATACTGAGAAAATCGCCTTAAAAATGTCCAAATGAATTCTTAGCAATGCATATTACTAATCAGAAATTAAGTTTTAATATATTCACGGTAGGAAATTTACAAAATATCTTCATGGAACATGATCTTTACTTAATATCCTAATGATTTTTGGCATAAAAGAAAAATCGATAATTTTGACCCATACAATGTTTTTTTATTTGGCTATTGCTAAAAATATGCCCCAGCGACTCAAGACTGATTTTGTGCTCCACGGTCACATATATATAAAAAATAAAAATAAAAAAATATATATTGGAAGCTTTCATTTTTAAAAGTTTATAAGCCTATTTATTTTGCCATCCCAGCTGTACATGATATTTTTCTCCTGCTGTGGGTCTGAAATAGCTGGTTTTGTATGAATATTTGCAGTATAATATTAGACCATTGCATTCAGTAGCAGGTGTTTCAGTTGTTGATAATGAAGTTTGGTAAATGTAACTTCAGTGGAAAATCAAATCTAACCCTTTCAGTTTGTAAGCAGGACACAGCTTGAAAACAGGGTGATTTATTACTTTTTAAGTCTCCTTACTGGAATCTCTGTCTAATGCCGGATATCATAAGCCTTTTTCTCAAAAGTCACCCCCCCCACCTCAAACTCATTATAATAGCAGCCCAAAGGCAGCAGCCAGTTTCAGCTGTTTAAAAAACATCCATACACTATATATATAGCATTTGTTTAAAAAAAAAATGTTTTTGATTTAATTATTCACTTTTTGCTTTTTCTCTTAAAACAGGCATAATTGTAGTGTAAATAATATGCAAAAGGAATGTAGACGCTTGTATTTGACGATTTAGATTTTTTAATTTTTGAATGTCTGTATTGGTTGATATTGGATATTTATTTTTGTATACTCTGATATTTTAATTGTAAACATACATGACAATGACGTATACTTTTATATACTTTTTGCTAGTATATTTTACAAATTGCTAGTATGTTTCATCAACAATTGCAAAGAAACAGCAAGAAACACATTGAATTAAACATGAAATTTTGAAGTAGAAAAACTGAAGTAGTACTTTCTTTTAAAATATGCTTTAATCATCCTAGATCAACCTCTGAGTGTAAAAGTCGTCTAAAGACACGTGAAGCTACATGTTTTGTTGTTACTGCCCAGCTGGTGAGCGTTTTATTCACTCGCCAAAGCCGAATTTTACCCACAATTGGAGCTTGGCGGTGTTAATTTTGGCTCCTGTGTCCACACAACAGGAAAAGATGTCAGGTTGAACGTCATCAAGGTCCTTGCTCACGCAAGTGGCATCCAGCGAGCCCCAGGGTGCTTTGCACGAGTTTGGAAACATCCTGGTAGCAGGACAATTTGAGCTTGATCCCTTTCGCTGAACGAATCAAACCGGGACTATGCTAAGATGAAGCTGGAGCGCGTTTGTGTGCGGATATGTCTGCTGTGTGTGTATTCGCCTTCCTGCTGTTTCCTGGACTCTTGGCCCGTGCTTGATTTATTCATTTGAAATCATTTAATCTGATGGGCTACATTTTGTCAAAACACTGTCTCATTAACTGTGGTCCGTGCACTTTGTTTCTTGTTCGACCTATTGTACTGCCAGGGGGCACCAGAATAAACACACATAGAGCGAAGCGCTTGTGCTAAGAGAGGCTGCGGCGCTGAATGCACTCTTTGTTCTAAGGTGTGCTGCTGTGGCCAAAAGATGATTAGCGAAGTCTTGATTTACTCATGCAGATAGTCTGGTCCAATGGAAGCTGATGGACTGCATTTGAGAAGGTAACGTTAGTTGAACTTTGGGCCTGTCTGTGTACTCTTCACGAGACACTGATGAGAGAAAAATGGGAATGATATGTGAGGGGAATCATTGTGTTTGACATGTCAATTGTTAGCCGGTTGATTCCTGTTCACTGTGGCTTTGCAGGCATCGGGAGATCGTCCCAGAGGTGCCGCTTGGGTTTTGGGTCTGTGGCCTTTTCTGTTTCTAGCCAGCTCTGTTGTTTGCAGTAGGGGTCGATGGAATGGATGAATTGGCGTCTCTGCTGGGAGCGTGGACTCGCAAAGTTCATCCTGAAGAATTTGTGGGTGCTGATCTTTCATTGAAAGATTTTCCCTCAAACCGCTAATGTGCATTTTGAAAATTCTGATTCACCCTTGAGGATTTGACACAACTTGAGTTTTACAGGTCATTTAGAAGCACAAACCCCTCTAATATTTTCTTTAAGGCAAGACATTATAGGCAAATTCATTGTTTTCATGCAATTTAGAGTTTTAGGGCTATTTTGCTTTCATAACATTCCTGACTAGTGGAAAGAAAACATCCAAAGTACACATTTATGTGTTTATTTTATTACACTTCTATCTATCATCTTTAGATTTCAGTTACATGTCTTTAAAATCCATTGTCTCAGAATGAGTTTTTCCTCCTGCTGAGTTAGAAATCTTTACTTCAACGGCATTTACAAACTGTAGGCCAGACGTTACAGTTTTATTGCCATCTATATTCTGAAGGTTTTTACATGGTACACTGTGTATATTTTGGGTGGGTGTTTTCAATTAGCTTCCAGTGAAAAATAATATTTATTCCTTAGTAATAGAACATACCCTGTTTTTAAGACCATATTGAATTCCATGTTTTCTGACTGAACATGGTAATTTTGGTGGGTAAATATCACATTTACACATGACATGTAAATAGAGGAAATGAAAAAGCCTCTTTTACCATATTTCCTAGATTTTGTGAGAATATAAGATTATAAAATGACAGTAAAGATTTCTATTTAAAATCATTTCAAATAATTCACATTTCTATTTTCTGTTTCATATTTATATTTCAGTCTTTCTGTTCATCAAAAAATTAAAATAATTTCACACAATTAATGAGCTATATAACAGCTATAATAATAATAAGAAGAAATATTTCTTGACCTGCAGTTAGCATGTTTTCTGAAGGATCATGCGACCCTGAAAGCTGGAGTAATTGAGCTTTAGCATGACAGGAAACATACATTTTAAACTATCTCCAAATAGAACGCAGTTCTTTCAAATTTGTAGGTTTACTGTTTTTACTGTATTTTTGATCAAATAAATGCAACATTGCTGAGCAGAAGAGATTTCTTTCAAAACCATTAAAAAAAAAATACTGAATGGTGGTGTATACTATACTGTATATTTAATTTTATAATAGCCTCAATATAATATAATAGCCACATTAGCCCATATATAATTTTAAAAACATTGCATTGCATTCCACATGATATTCATGACATTTGATTTGACTGGACTTGAAATTTTATTATGATTAGTTTCCCAAGGAGCAAAAAAAATAATATAAATTATATTTCTGAGTGTTAAACTCTTTAAAAATTGGCATTCAAACCAAATGCAGCCAATTAGCAAACAAGAGGCATTCATATTAATTTATAGATGAGTTTGTTTCTTCATCTGAACAGATTTGGAGAAATGTAGCATCAGATCACTTGCTCACCAATGGATCCTCTGCAGTGAATGGGTGCCGTCAGAATGAGAGTCCAAACAGCTGATAAAAACAAGCAATAAAAAAAGGAATCCATCAATTAATGTCTTGTGAAGTGAAAAAAAGTGTGGATTACTTGTGGATTATTGTGATGTTTTTATCAGCTGTGTTTGGACTCTCATTCTGACGGCACCCATTCACTGCAGAGGATCCACTAGTGAGCAAGTGATGAAATGCTACATTTCTGCAAATCTGATGAAGAAAAACTCATTTACTCATCTATATCACCTGAGACTGAGTAAATTTCCACATTTTAATTTTTGGGTGAACTGTTCCTTTAAGTGAAAACTCTAAAGAAAATAAATGAAATACTGCATGGTTGTGTTAGTCATAAATGTAATAATATCAAAGTTTCCAATGTTGTCGTTTGGTTTCTGTTTATGGCCGCTGGGGTGTGAGGCTTTTCTTTATTACTTACACAGTTTAGCTGGCAGCCTGCTCTGTATACTTATTAGTTATCTATGTTTACAGGGTTTCAAGATCAAAGATGGATATTTGGTTGTGGCAGCGGGAAATGACCAGCAATTTATGAAAGTGTGCAAAGTAAGCAGGACTCCCTTTACACATATTAATAAATCTAACTAAGCTTTATTTGTACATTTCAGTCACAGACATATTTCATAGCTATGTGCATGTGTTTTGACTGATGGGAAAAGGCTAACAGTTCTGTCATTGAACGTGTCTGTTTGCCAAGTTCTGAGCATGAATGGCCTGGCAGAAAGCCAGAAGTATAAAAGCAACCAGTTAGGAGTTCAATTCCGCAAAGAGCTGCTGCAGATTCTGTCTGTTACCTTTAAAGTCAACATGAAATCAAACCCGAACCTGTGAGTGTTTAGGTTTGATTATTTTAGACAGTAAATGTTTGAGGAAATAATGTCTTTTTAATCATTCATAAAAATATAATAACTTGCTCCACCTTTGAAATGACCTTCTTCTTGGGCTTTTTCACCTTCCAGCTTGGGCTACAAATCAGTGTTCAATATAAATAAAAGGAAAAATCTATTTAAAAATACAGTTTAAAGCATGTGCCAAGTTCTATGTAATGAACTCTCTGTATTTTGACGGCATTACGATGGCGACAACGTCTAAATATTTTAAGGAAGCAAACCGCATGGCGACCAGAAAGACCCCACCTCCCACTGAGGCTACCGCTCCGAATTCGCCCGAAAAACAAACTGACGCTAAAGTGAGCTTGGAAAAAGTTTTCACCGAAATTACTAAAATGAGTACAACCCTTCAGTCAGTCGTGGCGGACACGATCGCCATTAAAGAGACAATGACGGAGTTAAAAGAGTCTGTGAACGGGCTGCAGGTTAGAATGGAGGCGGAAGGTCAGATTTCACAATTGGAAGACGTGACAGGAGGGCTGACGACAGACAAAGACGCCAAAGAAAAGAAGATAAATGCTTTGTGGGAACGTGTTCAAATGCTTGAAAACCATAGCAAGAGGAACAATGTAAGGCTTGTGGGGCTGAAAGAAAAGTACGGGACGAATGGCACCCTGGAGACATGTGTGAAGAAGGTACTGAGTGAAGGTCTGGGGATCAATATGGAGGGGGAGTTCGAAATTGAGAGGGTTCATCGAATGTTGGCCCCCCATGCCAAGTGAGGATCAACCGCCGAGACCGGTGCTGATCAGGTTTTTTGAGGCAGTCAGCGGAGAAAGTACTCACGAGCACGCTGGAGTGTCGTGGACTTTTGTGGGAGGATCGTGGACTGTCCGTGTTTCCCGATATGTCGAGGGAGCTGGCTGAAAAAAGAAAGACGTTCCTTCCTGCCAAGAAAGCGCTTCAACAGCTAAATTTAAGATACACGCTTGCTTTCCCCGCTACACTGAGATTTACTTGGAAAAAGTAGAAATCATAGTTTCACCAGCACCGAGGAAGCAGAACGCTTCATTAGCACGTATGCGTAAAGATGAGACATAAACAGGTATGCTGTTATAAGACAGTGATGCTTATGGACGATGAGGAACATATAAAAAGTCAACCATGGGTGGAAATCAAACGCGAGTGGGTTTTGGGTTTAGATGGTATGCTGCCTGAGCAGCGCGTGCAGCTGGACAGCGACATAACCAGCTGCATGGGGGTGCCTCACGGACCAATAGGAGTTATTTTCTGTTGTTGCGTGTTATAATTGCAACACTTTTGTTTTTATATTTTGGCTTAAAGACCATAGATCGGTCAGAGCTCCCAGTTCGTGTTTTGAGGGAGCATTTTAAGTTACTTAACAGTGTTCGTATTGGTTTTTGTGATTTTTTTCATAAAAAAGGTTCGGTCATGACAAAGTTTACTATAAAGAAATCATTATTTTATTGGCTAGGCAACAATGTCTATATAGGTGAATATACACAAATATACAGTGTTCCAAATCTTTTTTTTTTTTCTCCCTCTACCCTGATGTTAATATTACATAGTGCACTATGGTGGGAATCATATAATATGCATGTCTTGGAACATAAAAGGCTGTGGGAGTCTTATAAAAAGAGGCAAAGTTATGACTTATTTGAAACATCATAAAGTGGATATAGCATTTATTCAGGAAACACACATTAAAAGATAGCAAAGAGGCTCTAAAATTGAAGTATGGGATGGGTTGGACATTATCATAGTTCTTTTTGACAAGCAAAACGGAAGACAACAAAATGGCGTCGTTATTATGTGAACAAGATTTAATTATTCCGACTGGTGAGAGCGGCAAAAGATGATGAGGGGGGGGAAGAATGGTTCTGTGTGGCAGGCTTACCATAAATGGTAGTGCAGTGGTGCTATGTAACATCTAGCTCCAATGTATAGGGGATCCCAATTTTTTCCTGAAAATTATGTAAATATGACTTTGGGGGATCTATGCGAGGCCCAATAAATACTAGCCGGAGAATTTTAATCAAGGTTTGGGGATCGTGTTAGATAACATTAAAAGAAAATTTTAGAGAGGTCAAACATACCTTAAAGACAGAATGCGGGTCACATTCACATTGGATGAGTGCAAGATAATGGATTTAGCGTGGATATTGGCGCAACTGCGGTGGATGAATCCTCAGCGAGAGAGCAAATACACGCTTCTACTCACATTGTCATAAATGCTCATTTCAGAATTGATATGTTTCTGATACTCGAGAACCATGACAAAGGCATGGTACACACTGCAAGACTAAATCGCTATGGCCGTATCGCGAATCACCGCAGCCCGTGAACGTCTCCCACCCCGTCCACGTCCCCCGCACCCCCTAACTAACTCTCTCGAGCCGCACTCCACCGCGAGGAAAGGCAGATGGAGAATTAAAAACGTCACGCATCCTCATGCTGTCCCGTGAGGCCTTTGTGGCATCGGTGAACGGAAGATTTTTAAAGTCGTGTCATTCGAAAATTAAGTATACGCTCGGTTACAGATACCTGGATAAGATAGACTCAACTGCTGAAATGGAGGGGCACTCTAAGCGCCATATTTCAGAGGGAAAGTATAATAGGCTTGTATGCGGCTAAAAGGATAAGCGAGGGAGAGCGACCGGGACAGACTACAGTGAATGGATAACAAAATAAAAGACTTATGAAAAAAGAATTCTCCGGCAACTTTTTGCAGAACCAATTGTGATCAAGTATACTTGTAAATCTTCAAGTTTGAACGCCCAGGAAAATTTATAATATAATAAAAAGGTGGAATAGGGCCTTATTTTTCAGGATGGGAGACTACAGTGCTATGTGGAGAAGGGGGGGGGGGGAAAACTGGGAAAATGCTTGCTCGGTACACAGTGGACAGCAATAAGAATACAGTGGAAGCCTGAATGAACAGGGGTAGTACAAAACGGTGGGGAAGACTTAGCCATAAATGTAAACAATGCAACACAATGGACGGGATAAATGATGGCTTTACAGAGAGAGTCTGTTATCAAAGCATTGATATACTAGCTGATATTAATCCGAAAAAAAATAATAAAATAAAAAAAAAAAAAAAAAAAAAAAAAAAAAAGAAAAAAAAAAAAAAGAAGACGTGCTTAGAGTTTTATTTCTCCAAGCTGCAAATGCCTAAGTTGTCGCCCAGAGGATGATGAAATAGTTATGAAGGAGTCAAATAATAAACAGAACTTGAAGTTCGAAAAGCTTGTATCTGTTGATGGGCGAAAAATGGAAAGTCAGCGGGTTAGACGGGCTCCCTGGTGAATATTACAAGCAGTATATAGATTTACTTGCAGCCACCGTTAACCCGAAAAGTATATAATGAAGCATATTGGCCTAGCGGATCCTCCCCTCTTCTTGTAACGATGCACTACTATCCGGTGATGTACTAAAAGAAAGAGAGGGACGCCACCGAACCCTCAAAATTATATGCCATAGTTTGATCAATGTAGACTGTAAGATCCTTAGTAGTTAACTTCTTGCATTACGTTTAGAGAAGGTGTTATCCAATATTATAAACCCTGATCAAGTTGGATTATATGATGAATAGGTCATCAACAGATAACATGAGAAGATTACTTCATCTAATCTGGCTAAACAGAGAAAAAAACCGACCAAATTGTTGCACTCTCACGTTTCCAGAGAAAGCGTTTGATCGGGTTCACTGGGAATTTCTATTCACAACACTGTTAAATTTTGGGTTTGGGCCCTGTTTCATCAAGTGGGTTCAAACATTATATAAGACACCCAAGGCATGCGTGATTACTAATGGTAAAGTTTCCCCGTCTTTTGACCTCACCAGGGGGACACGACAGGGGTGCCTGCTGTCACCATTACTGTTTAATATCACACTGGAACCACTGGCCATTGCCATTAGGGCTAATACAAACATTCCAGGCTCAAGGAGGCAATAAAGAGCACAAATTGTTTTTATATGCCGATGACATTCTGGCCTTGGTGAAAGATCCAGATAAGTCCTTACCCCACTTAATGGAGACCGTTCAATCATATTCTAAAGTATCTGGATATAAAATTAACTGGAAAAAGTCGGAAGCCACACCTATATCCGGAATATGTAATGCAAGTATGGTAACTAAATTTGGCTTTTTAGCTGGATCCCAAGAGGGATAAAATATTTGGGTATCAAGATAAGCAGGGAGTTAGAAGAGATTCCAATGCTTAATTTGGCACCATTGCTACAAAACATAAGAAATAATTTAGACAAATGGGGGAAAATTCAGTTAACTTTATGGGGAAAGGTGAATATAATTAAGATGGCAGTCTCGTCTCAGCTTAACTATGTGCTCATGATGCTACCAATAACAGTACCACAGTTGATCTTTAATCAATATGATATGATGGTTAAACGTTTCCTATGGAATGGGAAAAGGCCCAGGATAAAGCTTAATAAATTATGTGCTTCTCGGGATAAGGGAGGGTTAGGATTACCAGATCCTCGGCTCTATCAGATATCCTTTGAAATGGCCAAATTGGCCAAGCATTGGAATAATAATACTCAATTAGATTGGGTTACTATTGAGAAGACCTTATCTTGGCCATACAGCCCTATTGAGCACTTGTCTCAGTGTTTAAACACAACCACAAATCCTATCATGAAGCACTCAAGAGAGGTGTTGTAAAGGACTGTGATAACAAACAATGGACAGTGAATGCTATTGGTGGGCTTTTTAATTGACAGTTGAAACTACGAATCAGTACAGCTTTTAGCGTCATCTGAAAGTAGTTCCGCCAAAGGAAACAGAAGTGCGTTGCATCAGAAAGTTTAGTGCGGAGCTAATGAGTGTTCTCCAAAAGTTTATTTCAAGTTTGTGCGTGCAGCTAGAAGTAAGTTCAAATGTTCTTATCTTTGTTATTAATACATTTGTGTATTGTTGCGGTTTAAGATAATCACAGACTTCAGATATTAATGGCAATACTGTATGCGTGTGTACAAAGATTCAGCAATTGCTATTCCTTTGTGTGAATTAATGTGATTATGGTAGTTTATGACAGCTGTTTATATGCTTATCAGACCCCTTATGTGGATTATATGCTTATTTGCAAGCGCACCTATAAATGCCTCAAGATTAACGTTCTAAAATTGCACCGTCATTTGTTTACATAAGACCGCCGGAATGGCTTAATAATGTTACGGCCGCGGGTTCGAGTCCCGCTCAGAGCAGGCTGTACATAATGTTGATTATTGTAATTATTCATTGAAAACAGTTAATCCTAGAAGTATTTTAATGCCTTTGTAACTATATAATATTGTTGTAAATGTTTATTGTTGTTATAATTATTATTGTGTACCCTTTATTTATCATTATTGTATGTATACTTTCAGAACCACACATACTCACATATCTACAGTGGAGAATAAAAATTGAAGAAGAAACATCAGACTCCTTGCATTCTAACCGGATGTGCCATAGTGATTGCAAACCTTTACTAACCAGCCCCAAATAAATACTTCACAACATATGGTCCTTCGAGCCGGATTGCAATTGCTGTGGAATTTATAAAAATGTCTTCTGACCAAAGGAGTAGAGAAGGAAGGCCTGCTGATGTGCGTCCCTAAACGACAAGTCGCGACCACCAGCCTGGTTGGAAGATTATGATGTTTCTCTCCCGCACTATGATGAACCTTCACCTGTTGTTCAAACTCGCCTCTCACCACAGAGGAACAGGAGCCTTATCATCGTATTGAGAGAGTAGCCGAGATGAGCCCCTTCACTCATCACACACGCCCGACACTTGACACTTCAACTGGACTCAGGCAGAGGCCGTTTACCCATTCTGGCCAGGTGGAACAGATGTATAAGAGCACACCTGTACCTCACCACAGTGTATCAGGGGATGTATCCTCAGAGATATTGGAGGCTATTCAACAGCTCAAGATGGAGAATCAGAAACTACAGTCTACAGTTTTAGACATGCAACGAGAAATGAGAGGTGATACTGTGGTTCCATTGCACCATAGGTCAGTGCCACCATCACATGATAGAGCCCCTTCGCAACCATGGCGGCTACCTCGTACCAACCTGCCATACTCAGAGCAGCCAACTGATAGTTACCAAATTCAGCCTCATAGTAAATCGATATGGGATGTTAGTAGAGCCCCTATACCACACAACGATGAGGATTGGCCACCCCCACCTCCACCAGTAGCTGATGATGTCCCACTTCCTCGAACTGCAGTGAATAAACCACTACCTCCACCTCCAACAGCAGCTATCCCAGACTTAGTGGAGGAATTAACTGCATGTTTCGTGTGAGACTAGGCAGGACATCACACCCACCTTCGTGTCCAGCGACGCCTGAGTACTTTGAACCAGATGATGGTTCTTCAGTGGCATCTGATGCGCAGAGGTCACATGACATTGATAGACAGTCCAAGTATCCCCCATACCTCCTCATGTCAGTATGCAGTATCACAAGGAGACTGGTGAGGACTTCCACAACCCTCAGCGAGAGAAATTATATCGAGGTCCTAAGCCCACAATTCCAGATTTCACCAAAGGGGACCCACGAGAGTTTGCAAGATTGAAGATCTCCTGGATAATATTCTGCCTGAAGATGCCACAGAGAGATTTAAATATCAGATCCTCTTAGATCATCTCAAATTTGAGGATGCCCTTCTGATAGCAGACTCTTACACAAATTCAAAGAGACCTTATTCAGACACCATGGCTTCCCTGGCAGAACAGTATGGACAGCCCCACCAGTTAGCTCTACGCCATATTGCTGACCTCATGGAAGGCTCAAGTATCCGCAGTCATGATACAACTGGATTTAAGAAGTTTGCACTTAAGGTCAGAGCTCTCGTGGGCATGCTAGATCAACTTGGTCAAAGTGGAAATGTTGAACTCCAGTGCGGCTCACATGTTACTAGGTTACTATCCAAGTTACCTCAGGACCTGCGAGCTGATTTCAAGAGGTACATGTATCCCTCGGGAGTCCGCATCCCCACACTTCTGAACTTTGCAGAGTGGCTGGAATACGAACTGACAATTCAAGAATGTGGTTTTGAGTTTATTGGAGAAAGAAGGGAACGCCTTGATCAAAGGAAGGACAGACGTAAGGACGTCAAGTCTAGTAAGACATTTTCCATATTTCACAGCTCAGACCCTTCCCCACCAATCCACCAACAGAAGGGTCTGGTCCAAGTGCTACTAGACCTCAAGACAAGGTAAAGGCATACTGTCCCTATTGCTCCAACACCCAACATTACTTGAATCAGTGCCAGAACTTTAGACAGCTTACTAAAGAACAGAAGTGCTACTGGGTAAAAACAAATAAAAAATGTTGGCGTTGTGGTCGCACCCACCAAGCAGCACAGTGTCGTCTGAAAACAATCTGCAAAATCTGTAAGGGCAGGCATCTTGAGGCACTCCACGAGCTCAATGATAGACCAATTAGAGAAACCCCTCCTCTTTCGAATCCCACCAGTGAGGTTCTCTACTTGGATAGGCAAGCAGGCTGCCGTAATGTACTGCTGAAAGTTCACAAAGTGATTGTACGTAATGAAAGGCATGTGGGCTAGAGACCTTCGCCATTCTAGATGAGGGCTCAGAGAAACAATTCTCCTTCGGCTGCTGCTCAGAAACTAATCTTCACGTAAGACAGAGGATCTGGTACTGAGAACATTCGACAGGACCCTTAAGTCCATACAAGGTAATACAGTTTCCTTCTCAATATCTCGTGCTTGTCCAGCCTCAGAAGGTCTTTAAGATCAACAGAGCATTCACAGCAGATCCATCTAGGATTGGGCAAGAACATACTTACCCTATGAAAGTGCGACAAAGCAAAGTACAAGCCAGCTCAGAGGGTCTGCCCGTTCCTGCACTTGACAAAGGCTCATCCACTCTGCTAATTGGCCTCTGACTATCCTCATTTAATTCAAGGCCAAAGGGCGGCCAGTGCGCGTGGGTTCCTTAGGTTTGACCATCAGCAGTGAGGAACGAGGTTGGTGTGGACAGTCCAGGGTGCTGCCAAGCTTGTCCATATCAGCTTCAGTCCTCAAACAGTTAGCTTGAACATTTCCATGATGGTCCTCCCTCACAATGAAAAAACGTTCAAAAATGTGCAGCAACTTTGTCTACTGGCATGTATGTTGCCTTAGGACGAATGATAAGCGTATCACTAGATCTAAAGCAAGAATATGAGAAGTGAACCGGTTAGACGGCCAAAGGTCCCAACGGATTGACAGCAATGGGATCCAGCGCTATGACACTCCCCTTCTCAGGTAAGCACATGCCACAACTACACGCCACCAAGGAAAGCGGTAATGGCCCAACCTACGCAGCACCGAGAAATCGCTTTAATGAGAGACCCTCATAACGGCAGAAGATTACATGACGAAATTAGGAAGCTATAACACAGTGGCTATGCAGGTCACAGGTACAAGAGCAGATAATGAGTGCGAATGATGAATCTCCTGGTTCCTCCATCAATCGGATTTATGTGTGATTCACAACGGGAAGAAACAGAGTTGTCTTTAACTGCTCATTCTCCTACAACCGGACAAAACCTAAATGAGCTGCTCCTGCCTCTCAACCCATTTGGGGTCTTCTTTACTTCGTGTACTGCTAAGATTCAGGGCGCACTCTGTCGCTATCAGTAGCGACATAAAGGGCATGTTTCCACAAGTGAAGGCTTGCTGCCAGAAGACAATCCGCTCCTCCGTTTCTTATGGCGCTAATTAAGACAGAGATGAAACAACCCGCTATCTCTGAGTGGCGAAGTGCTCCCATTAGGGGACAACCATGTGTGTCCTTGCTTATGGCTAACAATCCGCTTTGTCAAGAGGCATGTATGTGACAACGCCCAACCAGGAGACCTATGTACGAGACCTCTATGGAAAGATCCTCTCTGTAGAAAACTGGTCTACAGGAGCACTTCTTTCGTTGGCTGTACGCCCAATTTGCTTGTGGATTCATAAAGAGGACTGTGTTAGCCACAGTGGATTTGAGTTACGGCAAGGGGCACGCAACTTCCTGTGTCTTTTGTCATTTACCAAAGGCCAGCCCGGTCAGAGAGCATGTGAGCTGTGGCTCAATCAGACTGGGGAAGATCATCAAGCATCTTGCACGAGGGCTACGTTGGCTGTGAAATTCAGACTACTCTACATGTATAAGGTGCCGGTCTGCTAGACTGCCCGAAACCAACACATGATGCAAAGATACAAAGTGGTAGCACTTCCATATTGATCCTCTCGGGTTCCTTGTTCCCTACACAACTAGGGCCAAAATCCTCATTCAGCATCTTTGGGCCAAAACAACCACCAAAACCCCCCACAGAGAATTGATGACGGTAACGGCAAAGATCTCCTCGAAACTTGGCACTCTGTCCGGGGACTTGCACCACCTGGTCCCAGATCAACTTACCCCCGTGCTATGCAAGTCCAAAGATGGCTGTGCCTGACTGCACTCGCCAAATCCATGTGTTTCTGCGCATGCCTAGGAAAGGCTTCTGGTTCTGTTGCATATCTCCGAACAGCAACCCAGGAGGGAGGTGCTGAAGTTTCCTTTCTCACTGCTCGATCAAGAGTGGCCCCTAAGCGACAGCTATCCCTGCCTAGGTAGAAAAACCCTTGTGTGGCAGCCGTTACGGGTGCTCAGTTAGCTTCTCTTGTTAATAGAGAGCTTACATTAGACTTTTTTGGTTCCTTTCTCCGACTGCGCTAAAAATCCACCACAGTCCTACCCTGGCTCCCGTCTGACTCCTGTCGCTTTAGGTTTTTTTTGTGGGCACACGAGTTTCTGCGATTTCGGAACTAAACCAGTGATTCAACCCCTGGCGTTATGTTGATTCTACCAATAATCCAGCCGCGACATCCCCGTGGCAAAACTTTGTTAGGCATAGCAACATAGCATCGGTGGAAGACAAGGCCCACCCTTCTCTGGCAGCCAACGGACCACTGGCCCATACCCCCTGGCCAAGGGTCTCATTTTGCTAGTGTTGAAACTGCGGCCCTCATCTGGCTGCAAATCATGTAGCTGTCGCTGACGATCCACTCTTTCCCAGATCCCCCTTTCCAGGACCCCCGTTTCAAAGATTTAATTGACGCAGCTGTACTACTTACGCCATGGGGTGGCTGGGACACAGGGCAATCCACCAGCGTATGACTACCAATTTGGCGCCCCCATATCTCCTAAGAAAATCTCACACAAGCTAGCTTTCCTTGCGTCTCTTTGACTGTCTAGCACAGCGCGGCCGCAGGCTCCTACGCCCGTAGCCATCTCCTCTCGGTTTTGGATCACCCTCGCACCGTGACATATGCCCTGATAAGTTCCAGGCTTATCCTAGTGCGGCGGTGGACTCCGCCGCTGTCACACAGCTTAGGGATCCACGATACTATTCCACCCAGTGGGTCTCGTCCCAGCTCAGCCTCCCCCGCAAGCCCCCATTCACGATATGCACAACGCAGCTCTGTACCCAGGTTCGGAACGCGTTTGTTTGCCGAGCGTTCGCCGGCCAATTCTGGATTCTATCGAGGTAGAGTCGACAGCTTTTAAACGTGGGAACTATAGCGGCCACCAACTTCCTTGCTGTGATTGCCAAAAACAAATGGAGAGCCGATAGCCAGTTGGTTGCCCCTAATGGCCAGACAAACGTACCACAAAAAGGCTCAGGCTGCCAACTGTTGTTATAGACTGCCTTTCCTATTTCTGTAATGGTAGCATGGTTTTGGCGGATGTTTGGTCACCTCGAGCTTACTCAGAGGTGAAAGGTCGAGACGACTCAATGAAAACGGTAGGGTGCATGAGGCGGCAGCCCTTTTCCAGTGCCTGCACCACACGTGCCATCCACATCGACCTCCTACACCAGTTGCGTGATACAGGACCACTAGCTTTCTTGATTGGTCTACGGCGTGCGGTATGACATGCTCGTAGAGGTAAGCACCAGAGCTACTTGGAGTATCAGGCCACTAACTCGCATGTGAAGCCTAAAGAACGACACCATGAATCCTATGAAGCTTTGACATTGACAAGCACAACTGGCACAAAGCGGGAAAGAAAACAAAATTCGCACTTTAAATCAACACCCCAAGTATTCCACAACTTTGGAGGAGCTGGGGGAAGAGAAAATAAGATCCATCAAGTCTGCACTATATGCCACTTATTGCAAAGTCTGAGCATGACCGAGGAGGTAGTAAGGACAGTGCGGATCGAAGTGGAAGGAACCTAAAAAAAAACTCCAAACCTCGGGGTTCTGCATCAACTGATGTTGCAGACCCCACTCCCCTCACACCAATCTTCTTCCTCATGGGGCGGCTCGTCCATCCGCTCCCCCAGGCTGTCTACCAGGAATCAGAACTTTTTAAGGCGGCGCAGATGGAGGCACAACACAAAGTCCTTGCCGATCAGTTTTTGAGACAATTCATCAAGTCTTACCTTCTAAACCCTACAGACCCGTGTCCAAGTGGCAGAAAGTGACATATTACTTACAGCCTGGCATGATCGTGAATGATCCTATGACCCGTCCAATACCCAGGTAGCTGTCTGCCTAGTATGACATCATCGCCAATGGGCTTTCTGGGAGCGATGGACGGATTAGGACAGCATAGGTGAAAAATCAAAAGACAACGTATATACCAGACCAGCAGCGTCGGTATATTAAATTTTACCATCCATTCATCACACTGACAAAGCGGATGACAAGTCCTTCTACATAAAGGAGAATTTTGAGTGTGCAAATTCGGGGGGGGTTGTTGTAAAGGACTGTGATAACAACGATGGACAGTGGAATGCCTATTGGGTGGGCTTTTTATTTGACAGTTAAACTACGAATCAGTACCGCGGTAGCGTCATCTGAAAGATTTTCCCCCAACGGAATAGAAGTGCGTTGCATCAGAAGTTTTAGTGCGGAGCTAATGAGTGTTCTCCCAAAAGTTTATTTCCAAGTTTGGCGTGCAGCTAGATTAGTTCAAATGTTCTTATCTTGTTATTAATAACTTTGTGTATTGTTTGCGGTTTACGATTAATCACAGACTTCAGATATTAATGCATACTGGATGCGTGTGTACAAAGATTCAGCAACTGGTTTTTTTTTTTTTTTTTTTTTTATTTCCTTTGTGTGATTATGTGATTATGATAGTTATGAAGCTGTTTATTCTTATCAGACCCGTTATGTGTGACATTCTTCTTGCAGCGTACCTATAAATGCCTCAAGATTAACGTTCTAAAATGCACCGTCATTGTTTACATAGACCGCCGGAATGGGCTTAATAATGTTACGAGGCCCCCCACCGGGTTCGAGTCCCGCTCAGAGCAGGCTGTACATAATGTTGATTATTGTAATTATTCATTGAAAACAGTTAATCCTAGAAGTATTTTAATGCCTTTGTAACTATATAATATTGTTGTAAATGTTTATTGTTGTTATAATTATTATTGTGTACCCTTTATTTATCATTATTGTATGTATACTTTCAGAACCACACATACTCACATATCTACAGTGGAGAATAAAATTGAAGAAGAAACATCAGACTCCTTGCATTCTAACCGGATGTGCCATAGTGATTGCAAACCTTTACTAACCAGCCCCAAATAAATACTTCACAACAAGAGGTATGGGCAAAGATTCACAAGATGCACAAATTATCACATTGTAGGCAACCATACTCTTCTTTATGGTATAATTCTGCTATCTGTGTCGGGAAATCACCCATATACTGGAAGAAATGGCATTTGAATGGCTTGTGTACTGTGACAGATTTGTTTGAGCAGGGTGTATTTCTGTCTTATAATAATCTTGTACAGAAGTATAATTTAAAGGGAAAAGACCATTTCTGGAAATATCTTCAAATTAGAAATTGTGTTTCCACAATAATAAAGCTCACAGACGGAAACCATATCTTGGGACTTTCTAAAACTGCCTCATCCTCAACAAAAAGCCTCCTCTATATTCTACAGGACGGCTAACCATGTGTTCAGCAATGACTGCATTAATTTAAAGACAATATGGAAAAGGACATTGGGACTGTAATTGGGGACTAAGAGTGGAAAATAATTTTTGTCAAATACAGGTAAGAATTTGTAAGAAGCCAGAGGTCAATTAACACAGTATAAGATCATACACAGGTTTTATTTGACACCTCTCAGACTCAATAGAATGGGTCTGACAAATAATAATGTTTGTTGGAAATGTCAAAAAGACAGAGGTACTTTTATTCATTGTATATGGGAATGTCCGCTTATTCAGCCTTTATGGTTAAAAACTTTAAATATTCTGAGCAAAATGGCTTGGAATTACAATACCATTATCACCAAGGCTGTGTCTACTGGGGGATAGGGAGCAATTGCCAAATATTACAAATGTAGAGTTTGCAGTGATCATGGTGGGGGTCTCGTGACGGCCAGAGTCATCTTGAAAAAAAACTGGAAGGCTCCCAAACCCCAGAGTTAAAAGAATGGGTTAACATAATGACTAAGACAGCTTCATATGAACGTTTGCTTAACAAACTACATAATAAGACCAGAGCAGGGGTCACTGTGGGTTTTCCGGTTTGGGAGGATTTCTGGTCTTACGTGACGCTGTCTTTCCGTGTAAGGCAATAATTTAGAATTTTTTTTTTTTTTTTTTTATTATTATATTTTTTTTTTAATCTCTGTTAGTCTCAGCCACTGTATTTATCCTGGTCAGGATCTGGTTTATATTATTTCCTTTCTTTTGTGTGTGTGTGTTTTGGTTTGATTATGTTTTTATTATTATTTTTAGTGTTGTTTTTTTCTTCTTGATGTGTGCCTTTATTATTATTATTATTTTTTTTTTAATTCTTCTTGATGTGTGCCTTTATTATTATTATTATTTTTTTTTAATTTTTGTTATTAAGTCATGTTTTGTTATTTTGTTTTTGGCATCATTAACTCACTTTCATGTGTTTCCAAACCCATATGAAGAACTTTTATCAGTATAACTTAAAAGGAGATGATTTGAAGAATGTTCATGCTGCTCTTTTTCATACAATGATTGTAAATGGGCGCTAGGGCTCATAAAAGCATAAAAGCTTGTGCTATATTTATAGTCTTGAAAAGCCATAGGAATGTTTCAGGTGAGAAACAGACTAAAATGTAAGTCCTTATTTGCTGAAAATCTGCTGCAGCTTTACATCTTAATCAAAAGTGAAATGAGTAAGACATGCCATTTCCTTGACTTCAAACGTTTAATGCTGACTGCATTATTTGCTATATGCTGGAGAGATAGCAAACCAAAGATGTTCTTTGTCTCTGCTTCTTTGCTTGTCACATCCTAATTTTCAGTTTCTGATGCATTTTGTGGTCAATGTGTGAGAACTGCGAAAGCATTCTATTAAGAAAAAACACTCTTGGTTGTTTGCATTGAAACATTTTGTTTGCATACAATGCTCTTAGCAACAATGGGGATAGTTGTGTTCAGAAAAAATCAGTACCAAAGTTGGTACAAAATTCATACGGCACATCTGTCTGGGTGAATCAGCATCAGTCACCAAAGGCCAAGACATGGTGTGTGAGAGCATGTTACAATATGAGAAACCTTGTAAGTTTACAGTGTTGTTCGAAAGAGAAGCCTGGATTAACTTTAATTATAGTGGGCATATTAAGTGAAATCTTTCAAAGTGTGTTTGATGGTTCTACACAATGTTGTTGTCCTGAAGACACTGCATTTCAACACTTGCATTTCAGCTCATGTTATCGTGTCCGTGCCCTGTTTTCCAGCACCCTCCCTTCTGTCCCTTTACAGACCTTCATCCAGGCCTCTGTCCTCCCTCAGGTTCATACAGGAGACAACTGGAGAGTGGTTGAGACGGTTCGAAGGCACCGGTGTCCCCTGTGGCCCTATCAACAACATTCAGCAGGTGTTCGCCAACCCTCAGGTCAGTTTGAGGTCACATCAGTGATTTCAAACAGTGGTTTTCCATCAGAACCAAGATTTTACATTGGACCTACAGTGGTGGCCCAACTCGATGCAAACAGTTGTATTCGTACAAAAGGAAACCAAATGTCTTGTTCAAACATGAACGTTTTTAAGGCTAAACATTTCCCATACTAAAGCAGCAAATAACTACTATAACCATAGTGTGTGTGTGTGGGTGTATGTTTGTGTGTGTGTGTGTGTGTGTGTGTGTGTGTATACAGTATACACAATTTCCATTTTCATTTTAATTTTAGTTAAAATTTTAGTTTTTAATTTTGTTGTTTGTTTTTTGCTCTTTTAGCTTTTGCTTTTTTATGTGCATATATATACAGTTTTATGTATGTATCGTTTGTAATAATTTTATTTCAGTTTTAGTCATTTTAGTACATCAATTTAAACTAAATGAAAATGAGAAATGCTGTAGCTGAACATAGTTTTTTTTAAAAATATTTTTTATTACAGTTAATGTTTTTGGATTTCAAGTAACAAGTTTATTTTTAACCATTTTAATTTTAGTTTCAGTACTACTTATGTAGTTAAAGTTAACTACATATACAATGTTTATATATATATATATATATATATATATATATATATATATATATATATATATATATAATATATTATTGAATAAATAAATTAGTGCTTAATTAATATATATATTAGTATATATCTATATATATATAGATATATATATATATATATATATATATATAATTTTCATACATTGTCTGAACTTTTATATAATAGAAAGCAATATTTCAAGTTATAATGTTTTATTTTGTCTCATCTGTAAAGCGTTTTGTCACACAAATGCTAGTTCTTGGGAAAAAGTTTTTTTTTTCTTTTTTAGTGGGAAAGTGATATTTTGAACAGCTTGACTATTGTCAGGCCACTGAAACATGCACAGTAGGTAAGTTAGTAGCATTAGTTCCTCCCCTGGGAGTACACACATGCAGAGTTACACCCTAAAATAATAAGTGTAACAGATTGTCTAGTGGTACGTACTGAATAAACCAGAAAAATAAGCATCCACTCTTAATACCGAGATTGCTTAAAAACAAGTCAAGATCATTTCTTTGATCAACATGAAATTGTGTTGTGTAACCCTAAAATAGTCTCAGGATTCAGTTTTTTTTTTAATCTGGTCAGCGCATCTCTTAGGACTTTGTCTTGTGTCGGGACATCCATCAGAAGACATCCATCTCGCGTCTACATCGTCTGAGGTTTCACGAGAAATGCCCAGCTCGATTGCGTCCTGGTGAACTTTTGAAAGCTGAAGCTGATGATTCCATCTGGAGATCATATCTTTCAGAGGGCGACACAAATCTGTTAGCCATTGCTCCTTTTGACTGAACGGCGAAAATCAAAAACATCCAGCTTCGACTGAAGAAGTCAGCAGTAGCTGCAAGGGCATGGAGGAAATTAGCCGACAGACGTGAAGAGCAAGCAAATTAAATAAAACAGAAAAAAGCTGTTCAGGACAGAAAACCAGATTGAAAGGATATGTACGGGGAGGTTAGTATTAGAGCAAGATAGAGTGGGTGATATTAAGACTTAGTGGACGAGGAGGGACGCTACGATAAGACAAATGAGGAACGCAGATGGAATATGGGTAGGGCGGTCAATGAAATTCATGCTCCGCTTCCATAAACTGATCTAGTGGTTGAACATCAGTGGGGTTTATCTTCAGATAGAAACCAAACCCAAACCATAAATGTATTTCTTGTCATCTACATCTTCTGAAGTCATCCATAACTTTAACCTGTTGAAACACTTTAACTCAGTGTTCTTTCTTTTTCATTAAACCATTCCTGTATTTCTTGTCATCTACATCTTCTGAAGTTAGAAAAGTTAACAAGTGTCCTCTTTTAGTGCAAGCGTTATTCAAGGTTTCTCTCTAGCAACTATCAGAAACCTCTACAAGGCCTGATGGGGATTGGTCTGATGGGAAAACCAGATCTTCAAAGTAAAGCAACCAATCAGCATTCGTTTGTTCAGCGCTATGTTTAGGGGCATTGCCGGCCAAAAATAATAACCGAATTCATAAAATACCTTGAAATGGCAGAAGATGCAGAGAGGTGGCATTATTGATCTTCTGCAGAGAAGAGGAAAAATAGGAACTGAATTTCGAAAAGATGTTGAAATGGCAGTTGCTGCATCGTGTCATATCGGTTTAATTTTGGCATACCCAAATGCTTTGAAGAAGCTGTGTCATGTAAAAGCAGTGTCAGTGTGGTGCACTGTGTTAACGTGGGCATTGTAAAATATTAAAATAATTCTAGATGCCTTATTATGTGAATTACTTTACAACACATATTCCATTGACCATTTAAATTTTACAACACTGCGTGGAAATTCTGTCTGATTTTCACATTGATCTGAACCAAAAAAGTAGGCGGGCTGAATAAAAATTCAAGTTCACTCTCTGACAGTAGGTGGCGCTTATAGAACAGAAATATATCAGTTACCATGGTTACTCCAGTACACAAAGTAGCTGTTGTACAGTATTAACATATTCTAAACAGCCATTAAGATTTTTATTTAACTTGTGTTAATTAAACAACAAAAAAAATAAATAACTACTTCCAACAACACTTCACAACACTAGAATATTCCCCCCTTTACCACCGGGACTAAAACATGCCAGCCCAGAAAATAGATTATTCTCTATTATAATTTTCATAACCAATTGGCAGGTGTTTTTGCTTTATTAAAGCATTAATCTCACTAAAAATTTGATGCATTTCTCTGAAAGCGATGGTTAAACCTTTAACATTTTTTAGTTTGTTAATAAGTAAATATATCTTAGTGGGAGCCTCTTTTGAAAATCTGCTTAGGGCCCTCGAAATGCTTGGGCCGTCCCTGTTAAGGGGTGTAAAAATATAAAGCTGATGTTGTGCAACCAATAAATCATTCAAGAACGTCGTCTTCATTCGTCAAGAGTCTATGCCATGAGCTTCACATACTTTTGAGAATCCAAGGTTTGCTTGTTCCTGATAAGCACTCATTGTCACAGTTTTAAACACAGTGGCTTTCTTCTTCCGTGAGGGAGCTTGGCGTCATGACTGCTTTGTTTCCAGGCAGACTGATAATAAATGCGACACACACTTCTCCGGAAGGTCCTGTAGAATTCAACCAATCAGATGATGACTTTTAAACTTCCGAAGTATTTCCCATTTTGTGTGCCTATGCATTAGACGTTCAGCCAGCGGTCCGTGACATCTGATGCTGAGACTAGATGATGGCTGCATTTTAATGTAATTTAAACAATCGTTAACATTTAAGTGCTCACAGGCATTCTTTATAAAGTTCTAACTTGATTATGATACACAAACAAACAGTGTTCTACATCAATGGAAACTAGTAAACCACACAGTTCTCTCTCTTCCAAATGGGATTTGAAGTCGGTTTTTGAGTATTGAAGAAATTATCCTGGCATGCACGGATGAAAACTTCTGGTTAAGCCTCTCGTTTTAATCTTCCATTGGTCTTTTGAAGCATGTTTGGATTTCGGTAAAATTGCTACAGCTTAATTTGTAGCCTATTGAATGTTGGAGAAAGCTGAATAGCGAGAGTGTTTTTTGGCATTTCAGACTGTCTGTGCAGTTTCTGTCGTTTTTTTTTTTTTTTTTTTGATGGACCTCTGTTGTCATCAAATAAGTGGAAAAAATCCCTGTTGAACCATTTGAACTTTTTCAGTGATATTTATTGGCCCCGCATCCAGTTTGCAGTGATGTTTGCTTGACGTTCATTGACTTGTTCCTCAATGCTCCCCATGCGCATAGTATCATGTTGCTCATACTTCATTTTCGAGAATCACATCCATGACAGTCGGGTTATGTTTTGGTCTGGAGCTATTGGCGCTCAGTCTTGGTCCCTGGTTGCTGTCTGAATGTAGCAAAAATGTGCAGGTTATCGCCCATTTCACTGTCGAGCCACACTCCTGGACTAGGTCCGGTGAAATATTAATATTAATATCGGATATTTCCAAAGCATCATTCCTGTCGTATCAGGTGTCAGGCCCAGATGTTGGATTTGGACAAAACGGCTCCCAGATGTGAGCATGGTTGAATGCTGAGTATTCACACGGATGAAAAAAAGGGAAGAAGAAGAATTTCTGGAGACGAGTCTCTTCCTTTTTTGAGCTTCCGAGCTGAACTGAATAACTGGATTTTATTGTTGTGATGAGTGTGTGCTTGTGTGAATGAAACCCTGTTTATCTGAATCTTGTTTGAACTGCATAGAGTCGAAACCTGAGTTTCTTCCAACAATCCACAGAGGGCTCAGAGTGAAATCCACACCATCCTGATCTCCAGCTTGTTGAGTCTTTTAAAGTCAAGCTATCATTTTTTAAATCTCTTTGAATTTTTTTTTTAGGAAACCCTGTATCTACCCCCCCCCCCATACTAGGAGAACCACATGACTGCCAAACCATGTTAAATAGCTTCATGTTGTGCATCATTTTACTTTGTGCATTTTTTTGCCTTATGCGTTCCAAAATATAAAAGTACAAAGTATGTCACAACAATTATTCATTCTTGGTTGTTGCAAAACACAAATAACCTGTAGAAAATCATAAACCTGCAAGCTGGTAAGTTTAATATTTTCTTTGATTTTGGTGATTATTTGCAGTATGTCTAAATGCACTGATATTTGTGATCAGCTTTTAGCAGTGCAAATTCATTAAACATCATGATTAAATAGACAAGGAGCAAGTAACTGATGCAAATTTAAGCTGTCACTCAATACTTTGTCGTGTGGCACCAAATATTGGACTTGTATTTCTCATTAATTAAAATAAATTTAATGGGTTGAATGGCCGAGCTTGAATGCAGTCAACACTATTATATTTATAAAAACTGAGAATATGGAATCAGATTATCTTCCCAGCATTTTGTAGACAGTTACTTTAAAGGAATATTACGTAAATGTTCACATGCGAAATGTGAGAAAATTTATAAATTAAAAAAAAAAAAAGTTTGCTATTAACATTAGGGCTGCACCCTGCAGTCTTCCGTAAATTATTATTATTGTTAGTTTTATTGTTATTATTATTATTATTGTTAAATACTCTTTTTTTAAATGAAAAATTAAATATTGTCATTACAATAGTAATATTAAGTTAAGTAATAAAAATAATAATAATAATAATAATAATAATTCTTATTATTATTATTATTATTATTATTATTATCATGATTAATATTAATATATAAGGACATTCTGACCTGCAAACAAGAACAAACTTTTTTTTTAAATCACATTTTAATTACAGTTTTTAACCAGAAAAATCACAATTAGAGCCCCACTAGCTAGTTTTCCTGTTCATTTTATGTTCAATATGTAATAGTTCTAACAAAAAACACGTGGGATTTGTGTCTCCATTACTTAAATTGTCCACCAAAGTGTATTGTATTTGTGAAAAATGCCAAGAAACCACAAACACTCTATGAATTTTATGAATGGAAATAAATGTAATGCCTAAAGGACAACATTATGTCCTGACAAAAACTGAAGTGTGACTCCAGAGGATTGAATGCTGACCTTTAGCTTTCCTGAAATGCATCTCTCCATGATTTTCGAGTGGATGTGGAAAATATTGGAGTAAACCAGCTGCACACAATAACAGATAATTACCGACCTCGGTGTTGTCTCACAGCAGAGTTTTCCACCAAATGTTTACAAGTAAAGGGATGTTTCCGGTCCCCGTGGACCTTCAAATGCACCCAAATGAGTGAAGAGCCAAGCAGTGGAGCTTAAACAGATGTTGCAGGGAGCGTTGCAGCAGGTCTCCTGTTGAGGACTAAGGCTGTGGTCCAGTCACGTGAAAAGGTCCAGTAATTTTGAATCTCTGTCAGTGTAATGTGTGAGTTATGGAGGTTTACTCTGAAAGCCAACTCCAGTTGTTCGTTCTTGGCTGAAGACTCGAGGATGTTCCCTGTTGTTATGACCCATAGGGCCCTTGTGAAATGAACGGACCCGTGTACTGTAACTAGATAGTTCGACACACGCTGCTTGGATCCTAGTCCACATGATAAACTTGGTTCCTGACTAACTGTTTTGCTCCTCTTGGAGCTGGTCTTTACAAAAAACGAGTGCAGAAACGGTTGAAGTGAAGTTCACTGCTGTTTTCTGGTGGGAGGAAAACAACTGGAAACTTTGAGTAACCTCAAAAGACCTTAACATTTGTGTAACTGATCCATTCGATTGAGTATGGAATTATGTTGTGGAAGTATTTGGAAAAGACAAGCCGATTGACTTCAGCAATTCATGAATGAAGAGAGTGGAGTAAACTGTGCCAGTTTTTATCTTTGTTGTTTGTAGGTTAATTATATTGCATATGCAGGATATCAACAATTTTTAACTATATATATATATGTGTGTGTGTGTGTGTGTGTGTGTGTGTGTGTGTGTGTGTGTGTGTGTGTGTGTGTGTTTGTGTGTATATATACTGTATATAATTTTATTTTAGTATTATTTATATTCTATTATACTGTTTAATGTATTGAATTGAATTGAAATTTATTTTTCGTCTTTCATTTTAAATGTAGTTTTTAGTAATTTTGTTTTTTATTCAGTTTTTTAGTTGTCATTTTAATAATTCAGTTTTAGTAATTTTTTTGTAAAAAAATACATGACTAAATTATAATGATAAAATACTGTAAAAATTAGATTTTAAAAAAGTGATTAAAAACTTTTCTCATTTCTTCTCAATCCTTTAATTCTTTCTAAATATTAAAATGGCAAAAGTTTGTTTGCAGTCTGCTAGTTTAAAGGTTAAGTTACCCCACTCTCTCCTACTTTGAATAGTAACACTTTTAAATGACTGGTTTTGTCATCAGCTTGGATGACCTCAGACTTTCTCATCACAAGAGGAGCAGTAACAAAAAGACAAAGGAGGATAGACAGTTTACTTTGTGCTGCAGTCAATAAATGTCTGGAACACAGTCTAGATGACACTTCCATGAGATGTTGGTTTACGGTTGGTGTTATTTCTCTTGGACAGTTCAGCTAGCAAGAATAAACAGGGGTAACAGAAATTATTGGAGTCGTTGTGTGAACATCAGGAAAAGGAGTGGTGTAAATTACAACGTGAATTCCCAAGCCTCTGATTTTCCCATGGTCTTCATCCAAAGTCCACCCATCTTTGATATTTTTGTATAGAGTAACCATCTGTGGGATGAAAAACCCAGTTGATTTACAAATTCCCGTGATAAGTATGTATAAGTATAAATCGAAGTAATTGCAAATGTGCTGATGTCAGTCAAGACGTGATCACTTATTTTCTTCGCAAATATTTTGTGGAACAGTTCGCCTGCTTCCGCAGCCACAACTTTTCTCTTTATCCTTGGCAGTTCATTGGTATACATAATATTGTGTCAAATTCTTTTCCATAATCCTTCATTTGCACGTCTTGGAGGAAGTTCTAACATCTAGAATGGAACGTTGTGTATTCTGAGTTTCAGCTGGCTGAGCGTTAAATCCTGTCAGTTGGCGCTGTGATCCTTGACAGCAAGCGCCGCTCTCAAGCCCGTCCTTCTCTTTTCATCCTTCTGAGTCACTGTACCGTATTCTCTGACCGGCCAGCGGACTGTTGGCTTGATTTCTTTGGGATTAAGCTCCCCAGGAGTGGAGTGAATGAAAGGCAACAGCGTGATTGTGGTGCATTTTTCACATGAACAGTGCAATGAGATCCACCCGGTGGTCATAGTCAATTAAACTAAACAGCTGTTGAGTGGAATGGGCTTCACTGAGAGTGTATTGTACAAGTGGACATCTGGCCTGCATTAGGGTACTAGTGAAAATGTTAAACTAAGCGTTCTTAACTGCGAGAGCAAATGCGTTTCCGAAACGAATGCGCTTCCAAATGAGGATCAGAGAGAATGTCATAAATGAAAATCAGTGTGATGATTCATATGGCTGAATCACTTCAATGGGGTGATCGTAAGACCACACGTACGACTGTTTTATAGTTGAAAGGAAAAGTTGTCGTTTCAAGCCCATAAAAGTTATTTTGTCTGTGGAACAAAACGGTATGCACGCAGATTTTTCCATGCAGAGCCTAAAACTAACATTTTACCACTACTCCCAATGGCCAGGGACTTGAGAAAATGTACTGATAAATATGTTTACTGGCCACAAAACTGTAAAAACAGGCAAACAAATTGGTTAAACACATCTAATAGCAATTTATTATTATATAATCTAATTATAATAATTAAATCAATAAGGAAATATCATTATAAGAATATAAAACTGTAAAATATTTCATAATAATTTTAATAATAATAATAATAATAATAATAATAATAAAATATTTAAATAACAATATAATACTTATGATATTAATAATAATAATAATTATTATTATTAATATTTTATATTACAATAGTACAGTTAGAATACTAATATTATTAGTTATTTTTTCTTTGCTTTCAGACGTTAAACCATAGAGTTTTTTTTTTTTTTTTTTTTTTGTTAGAAAACCGCAGGGAATCTGTTTTGAAATGTTTCTCTCTTGTTTACAACTGATTTCTAAACCATTCTCTTTACAAGCTTGGGAAGATGTTTGGTGCATGTTGCATTTTCACAATGCATATCGCAGTACATTCTTTCTGATTCGATAATTGCGTTAAACCATATTGTGTTCCCTGGCATTGTTAGAATTCATAAAAAATGCACCAGCCAACTGGCTAGTAACTGTTTCATATACTTGCCAGTGCTGATTTTTCCTTGCATTCGGTGCTCGCCGAGTTGTGTAATGAACAAACTAAAACTGAAGTAATTTTGTTTTTTCTGTCAGATGAATCATGGAGGTCGTTATGTAGCTTTGAAAATGTAATGCAAGTCTGGACATCAGTAATATCAAGCATCACAAAAATATGAAATGTTTTCAAAAAACTTAAAAAAAACTTAAAAAAACTTAAAAAAAATCTATCTATCTATCTATCTATCTATCTATCTATCTATCTATATATATCTATATATATATATATATATATATATATATTAATAAATTATTTATTTTAATTATCTACTCAATTTTTTTTTTTTTTTTTTTTTTTTTTTAAATCTGCCGTTTATTGATTATCAGACTTAACATGACCAAAATTATCAGCTCCTAATTTTGAACTTAATAGTAATATTGATGGTAACTATTATCTACTCAATACTTAAAATAATTATAGTAGTTTAGTAGTAGCTTTAAAAATAATAAAAAACTGACTGGATTACTCAAAATGTGTTTATGTTTTGATCATTCATGTATAACGTTCTGATTTATCCTGTTGCATTTGATACTTTTTTTTCAAAAAATTTATTGTTAAAACTCAAGCATATACGAAACAGACCCAAAGTCACAAATCAGATGAACTATATACAACAGATGCCATATAAACTGTCCACCTTTGATAGAGAAGGAGGAGCAATTGATACTTTTTATAGCAATTAGTTGCGAGTCGAGTCTCCCGTACTGAGCACTATTTGTATGCTATCTGTGTGCAGCCTTCTACATTGTTCACTTATGAACAAAGGTGCAATTTCAGTTAGGATGCTGCCATAGAAGTCAGGAGGCACCTCACTGGGTTTTGGAACAGACCCAGTATTGAAGAATTATGAACAAGTACAAGTAAGCCTATTCTAGATCAACTAACCTTCTACTTTTATTGAGCCTGTAAGGCTGAACATTCTGTCAGACCAAGATTGGGGTATGTTGTGTACACTGGCAATGAAGTATGATTTGTCTAACAGTGCTTCTTTTGATCACTGATTGGGTGTCCAAGTATTTCACAAGTCTATAGTGCAGTCTTATAAGGAGAACACCTCTGATTTGTTTCCAGTACTCAACTGCACTGTCAGAAAAAATGTGCAAAAACTGTACCCTTAGGGATACAGCAGCTTGTCACTGGGGCAGTACCCTCAAAGGGACAACTTTGTACCTTCTTAACTCCCAAAGGGATCATAATAGTACTATAAGAGTACATATTACTACCTTATGATTTCATATCAATACTCTGTGTTACTAATATGCTTTCTTTAGGGGTAAAGAAGGCATAAAGGTGTCCCTTTGAGGGTACTGACAAGCTTTTGTATGCCTAAAGGTACATTTTTCTGACAGAGTGTATTGCGTTTGAAACTTAGATGTTTGTCAGAGCTGTGGTCTAGGGTTTAGCACACATGCTAACACAAGCACATCAAGCTGTGGTGCTCGTTTGGGAACCCTAGATTCAGGCACATTTTGCATCACATTCCCATTTCCCCTATTTGGGCCAAACTAGAGAAGGTCAGATAAAGTTGTGCTCCACAGTATTTCGTGGCTATAATCCTGTCAGATTCAAACACGTATATCTTCTTGCTCAGTCTCGGTAAAAATGATTGTGCAAATCACCTGATGTTTTTAAGATAATTTGGGATTTCTTTCAGAAATCTAATCCGCCTAGATTGGAATTTCTCCTCTTTTATTTAGACATTTGTTGAATGCTGTAACTAAAGCTAAATTTCTCTTTACATTGCTTAGTACACCTTGATTATAGATTTAGGGCTTTTCCATTATGCTTGTGGCAACATAAAAATAAAATAAAATTAACAATCAAGTGTCTGTCCATGGACTGCTCGGCAAGGGTCGGTTCACAAGACAGAATATCAAAAGGGAGAATCAAAGTTTCACAGATGAGGTAAAAGCATCTCCTATTATAATGATACAGAATAATTTATGCCTTTTGACTTATGGGAGGACATTTATAAGTCCCCATGGCCCCCAAACTTCCTGCCATCCTCTGAGGGTGAGGAAGGAGGAAACTGTACTCTGAAAGTAAACATTGTATGTCTACACGGTTCCATAAATGTCATTACACATGTGCTGGAAGGTTTTCTGATATTCCCCTTTTGATATGCTTCCAGCGGTCATGGATGCTTTGCTCTGAATCTGTACTTGTCCTCAAGCCATCACCTCAACTTGCTCTCGGCCAGACCTTCCAGAATAGGAGGGTCTTTCTTTAATGGTCCTGGATGATGGTGTGGACCAGCACAGCTGTGCACGTCTTCGTGTGATGAGCTGCAGGTGGAGATATTCAACTGATGATCATCCTCCTGGCTGCTTCCGTAACCTAAAGCAGCTGCCCAGTCAGTCGGTGACTTCTCAGGCAGCGTTTTTGTATGAGGCACATCCTATGGATGCTGGTTTCAGATCGACTTCCAAAAATCCATAACGTCATGTCTGATGATCTGAAACAAATCCTAGCACACTGGTTTCTCTTTCAAACACCTTATTTTAAATCAGGGATGTGTGGGAAGGGCTGAGACGATGGGAAGGGAAAAAGGAGCAGCTTTTGGTGTACTTAAAGATGTTAATGAAGGGACAGAAGGAGAAGGGGAGCTGATTTATGGAGTGTCCTTCCTGTAACCTGCCCTGTATAGCCATGGGGCCCCTAGAGGTGAGGAGCAAAGGAGAAATGGCCGTCAAAAACATATATCGGGCCCGGAGCAGTGGCCCGAGCTTAATGAACTCCCAAATGAGAATCTGGTCGGTCATGAGACTCTTTGCTGGTACAGAATCCTCTTAAATGTCCGTGTTCATTTGCTTCTTTGGAGCTCAAACCATCTGTAACAAATGAAGGGCGTTCATAAGGCTGCAAAGTGTGAGTCCAATATTTTCACCTTGAAAGCAACATCATGAGGTCCTCACATGTAAGACATGAGTCAAAACTCCCCTAGGGTGGAACCTCCTCAACTTTTCTGTGATCCAAATGTTGCAGCATCAGAAGAGGGTTTTGATACTTCGTGCTAACATATTGGCAGAAATTAAAAATTTGAATTTGAGACTTTTTCTGGGACAGAGTGTTTCAAGAGTTGAGGGCTGCAGCTATTTTCAACAGCTGTTTCCTCACTCCTTTGAAATAGGTTATTTGCTTAGTAGGCCTCTGGCACTCTTCAAAGGCTGTAATACATTTTTACATAAATAAAGAATTTAACTACAGAGAGCTCATGCGTCATGTAGGAGAGTAATGATCGACTCAGACTATGTCCACATTGGCACATAAACAAACAATCCTCTATAATAAAAATGAATTTGTTGATATTTTTATTCACAGAGTGGCATGCAATGTGTGGGTGAACCAACTTTGTGATTGCACTGTTACTGAAAAATGCAGGAAAAAACCCCCTGAAAGTTACTTCTTGCTAAAACATATGCAACTTAAATATGCCAATAAGTAGGTAGGCTCATAAAGGTCTGTTCACATAATGAATTTTTTGCATACAAATTCAGTCAGAGTTTCACATGCAATTTGTCTGTTCAGACCCATGCATAAAAACTGCAGGCAATAAAAAAAATAAAGTAAAAAAAAAACATAATCTCTGACAGTAGGTGGCGCTTATAATAAAGCAGAAATACCCCAGTTACCTGGTACACAAAGCACTGCACAATTTGTTTTTTTTCTGTTTCTGACACCTGTTTTTCATAGAAGAAGGAAGTCAAACAGTATTTGCATGTTTTCAGATTGCTCTTCAAACTTTCGTATTCCTTATGGTTTGTATCAAACAACAACAATAGCAGTGAAGTGTACACACAAACGAGAGACAATTTCGGATTTTTCCTCTGCTATTCACTGTTGTTTAAAAAAAAGAGTAGTCTGTTTGTGGGAACCTCGAAGTCATAGTTTAAAGTATCATAAAACTTTGGGCACATGACCAAAAGCATATTATTGGTTGGACAGCTTTATTCGCAGTGGGATGGAAAAGAGATTAGAACATCTCTTTGTAAATCTGTCACACTGATGGCATGCAAATGTCTGAACAAATGCATTGACGGCCTTTCATTCAAATTCAAATGTTTATTGCACAGAAATTCCGTCTTAGTTTGCCATTATACTCTGGCTATTAAAGAAGTACCTAAAGTCACTCTTTCATGTTCAGACCGAGACTCTGAACACTCTAATACAGAGTATTGCTAATTAGTATAAACATGAGGTCAAGATGTTGGCTATGATAAGCAATTATCACACATGATAAATCACATAATTTTTCTTATGCAAGGCCATCTGTGTTCAGAAAGCAGAGTGTTTGGTTGTTCATGGGAACTGTCCCAGAATGACCTTTACTGGACACTCCCCTGCCAGCGCTTGTTGTTTTCACAATTGCTTCACAAGGCACCTGGGAATCATTTGCATTTGTCAACAAACATCTTTAAAATGCTTTTGTCTTATTCTTTCCCCACTGATCTTTTTCAGGTATCAAAACAACTTGATTGTTTTGGGGGGGATTTTTAGATTTTGTCTCATGAATTCAGTTTTCAAAGCTCTGTAGCTGACGTATTTTGTAAACTTTACACTGCATTTATATGAGATCAGAGAGTTGCTCTGGCAGTTGGACTTAATTTATATCTGGCTGTCTATGTAGGGTGGTACACAATTAGTGACATTTCAGGTTTTAGAACAGGCTTAGCTTGTCTATGTTGCTTACAGCTGTTACTCACTAAACATTTGGTGTGGTTCATGGTGGTCTTCTGTTTATACTTATTTTTCTTTCAGTATTAAGTTGTAAAGGGATGATGATGTTTTACTACTGTAATGTGCTGCAGGTGTAATCTGTTTTTCTGTCTATAGAGGTCCTCTTTGCTCTGGATACCAGCTCTGTCAGAGACTCATCAGAGATATGAACCATTGATTTATTTAGGTGGATTTTATTCATGCACTTACAGACAGTGTGCTTTTTTGTGGGGTCAAGATATTTACAGCAATATTTTTTTTAAAAAGAGCTAATTCTTCAAGATCATCTGCTGGTTACCAATATGCTCTTTTTCTGAATAAAATTGACTTGAGTTGAGGCCTTTAAGCAAATGCATTTTTCAATGACATATGACTAAAGTTGTTCATATAATTTTTTTCCTCTCATTTCATGAATATACAAACACTATGGAGTTCTGTTCCAACCCTGCTCCAACTCACATACCATGTAATTTTCAAACAAGCCTGAAGGACTTGATTAGTTTGATCAGGTGTGTTCAATTAGGGTTGAATCTAAACTCTGCAGGGCTCTGGCCCTCCAGGAATTGAGTTTGACACTCCTGGTTTAAGACAATATTGGTACCATGGATGCAAAGCAAAAGAAAATCTGTCTGAGAACCTTTAGAGTCCACTTTGGCTTTTTCCAAAGAACCAGCAAACAGACACACTTTGATTCTTCATCCATTCACAATTAGTGAGAATGAGTGTAATGAGTGTACCGTCAGCCCATCCACATTCTTTACATTTCAACACAATATTGATTTTCCCACAGGGAAGAAGAATTCCTATCAGCCACGGGAGGGAGATTTCCCATCATGTTGTTGTGCCGTTCAGTGCTGTGATAATGATTGGCAACTCTGTTTGTTGCTCAAAACAGTCTGTTGGTCAGTCTCCGGCCAGCTCTTGAACACTGCTCACTGTGTGGCCATTGTTTGTGAATTATTCTCAATCAAACTCAATGAGCTTGCAGTGATGCATTTTGACCTGCAATTTAACAATTTAATTTGAGTTTGAGATTCCAAACCCATGAGGTTGTGGCATGATAATACCATTAATTTCTTTGGATAAAAAAATCACGGCCGAGATTTGACATGATTTCTGATATTGGTTTGTAAAATCGCTAAAATGTCATCCTGGAAAACATACCCTACAGCATCCCAGAATTCATGTCTCTCATAATTGAAAAACATGTCACAATATGGCTTAAATAAAATAATTCCTTGTACCAAATACTCATTCTTGGCCCATATGATATTTGTTAAGATGGACAAAAATCTGCCTGTCAATATCAAACATGTTTAGAACCCATATGGCGTTCTGGTTTTGGCAGTGTGCAAGTGTTTAAATGTAATCCATCGAGTTACAGAAACATTTTGTAGTTTTGAACTAAATTAAATAAAGAAGTAACTCAGTGCATATAAATGTATTGACTGTTTGAGTTTGACAAAAGTATGATCTGTGGGTTACTTGTACTGTAGGGTCATTTTAATTTTTTTTTCCCAGACTGAAAATGCACTCTTCACTAAACTATAAAGATGTTAGCTGCTACAGCTGTGCTCATACTGGTACACTGTGACAAAGCTACTCTGTGGAAAACATATTACAGGGCCCACTCAGTATAAAATTGAATTAAACCAGATGCTAGTGTTGAGTCACATCATAAAATTATTAACAAACTTTCTAACACAGAACTTTCAAGCTAAAAATATACTTTTACTCTTAACAGTAAACGAGAAGAGTTTGTAACCCTTATCTTGAGTATTTATAAGAGTTTCCTGATTTTTTGTACATCTGTTTTTTTTTCTTTTTTTTTACTTTTCTTGTCCTTGTCTGTACACTGCACCATGCTTCCTCTGTCCCAAATGTTTGTGGTCTGACAGATGAATCTTACACGAGCTCCAAGCACTTAAAAGCTTGTCACGTGTTCCAGCCGCCTCCCGTGGGAACATGGCAAAGATGGTTACGAGTGACTCAGTCCAATTCCCCTGTCTAGTCAAAGTCAGTGTCCTCTCATACGGCAGAACATCCAAAATAACAGTCCCAATATACATTGACATTCACAAGTTTGGGATCAGTAAGATTTTAATGTTTATTATGCTCATCAAGACTGCATTTCTTTGATCAAAAATACTGAAAAAACAGTGATATTCTGAAATATTAATACAATTTAAAATAATGGTTTTCTATGTTAGTATACTTTAAAATATAATTTATTCCTGAGATGCAAAGCTGAATTTTCATCAGTCATTATTACAGTCTTCATTGTCACATGATCCTTCAGAATACATTCTGATTTATGAACAATATGCTGATTTATTATCAATGTTGGAAACACTTTTGTTGATTAATATTTTTTGGAAATGGGTATACTTTTTTCAGGATTATTTGACGAATAAAACGTTAAAAAATAAAAATTAAACAGCTTTTATTCAAAATAGAAGTCCTTTTAAACAATAAAAGTCTTTACAATCACTTTAAAACATCGTTGCTGGAAAAAAAAATAAAAATAAATGTAATGTCCCTAAATTTTGAACAGTAATGTATATTGTTACAAAAGATTTCAATTTTAAATAAATGTTTTTTTTTTTTTTTTTTTTTTACTTTCTTTTCATCAAATAATTCTGGGAGAAAGAAAAGGATCACAGTTTCCAAATTAATATTGAGCAGAAAATACTGTATTCAACATTGATATTAAATCAGCATATTAGAATGATTTCTGAAGGATCATGTGACACTGAAGACTGGAGTAATGATGATGAAAATACAGCTGCGCATCACAGAAATAAATTATATTTTAAAGTATATTAAACTAAAAAAGAGCATTTAAGAATGCTGATTGGTTGATTTTAAATATCAGCCATTGGTTTATATGAATACCAAATGAAATAGAATTGTCTTTGATCATTAGCATTTGTCTAAAATTCTGATGCAGTAATTTTGTCTGTCTACTCAACTTTCAACTTCCACAGGTCATTTGCTTTAAATTGCAAAATTATTAATATTTATTATTAATAAATGATTAATCATCTACCCTTGAAAATGTTCCCATTTGAAACGTGCCATGTGAACCTGAAACCAGTGTACATGCTGTATGCATGACCGGTTAGTCATTCAGGCAAACCACCAGCTAATAGTTTTGCCCATCCCTGTTGTCTTTCCTGACAGACTAATAAAAACCTGTGCATCTAGAAGTTGCTTAGCTGCTGGCCAGTCTGATTGGAGCTAGTGATTTTAGCCACATTTCACCCTTTTTATGTTCAGTGTCCATCAAATGGTCAGACTCTGGATGGTCTCGTGGGTATCCTTAGGCTAAGACTAGATACCTAGTAAAGTGGGAAAATACAAAATCACACAATAAAGGGGGGAAGTAAATGAAAATCAATATTTCCAAGAAGGCCTCTTCAAAGGTTGAAATAGATACAAGTTCAGATTAAATATTAAGTATAAAGTTATATAGATAGATCATATTGTTGTGTTATTGATTGACGAATGAAGACAACTTCACATGGCTGTTTACCTAAACTCGAACTTCTCAGGACAGAATGTTCATGCTCTAATTATCTTATTGAGTTATCTGCCTTCATGCTTTGATGGCCACCTGCTATGTAGAGGCCTGGTCCGGTAAGGGGCCGTTTACACAGCACATCTTCTTACGCCCAACTCTGCAGTTTGTAGTACAATTAATTGTATTTCTGTTTAAACATGCACTAGATGGACGGCTTTGACCTATGCAACTCATCTTGTGCTTTTTTCAGCATCTCACGCCATGAGCGCTGCCTATTTAAAAATGTGTTCTGTTTGTAAACCCATCCTGTTTGTATGGCTCCACTCATTATGTCTCATCAGACCAGCATCTGTAACATCAGGAACTTTGGCAGTTTGGCTTGCATAAAGTTCAAAAACCTGTGCAATCCTTTGAGTGTTGTGTACCTCTTGTCATGCGTCTTTGCTCAGCGGCAGAGTTTAAAGAGAGCTTCATTTTTTATCTACTTTAGAAAGCAACTGATTGTAAACCAAAGCAGGGTCTTTGCTGTAAGAGGTGTGGCACCACTGTCTTTTGTTTCTTTTGTTATGATGTTCTTTTTACAGTGACCAACAATTTAAAGGTAAATTTCTAGGGATGTTGCATCATATTGCAAACAATGCCTTGCTTTTCTTAACACAGATTTCATAAACCACAAATATGCTTTGAAGGACGCAAAACAAATACGTTTTTAAAGCATCTCAGACAATGGATTCATCATCTGGCAGTTCTTAACTGCAGATGTACTGTACCCTAAGTTAATTTTACTCAATTTTTCCTTTACGAGTCTTTGCATTCACACATGGAATTAAGTACAATCCACTTAACTAAACGAAGAAAAAATCAACAAAATAAACAATACTTTTTGTATTCTTACATTTATTTATTTACACAAAGATACTGTTAACTTTGATGGAGGACTACACTGTTGGAAAGATCGGTTTAAGTGAATTTCCATGCAGGTCCAAGCTGGTTTATAGTCTAAATGGTCTTGACTTAATGTAGCATTTTGAGCTCTGATGAACAGAAACCAAGTCTAATGTCAAAGTGAAAGCAGATCTCTAAATAATTCAAGATATTTGAGATTATAAAATCCAGTTCCAAAATAACTGATTTCATAAGTATTCACCCCAGACACACCTAAATCATCACTGATGCAGCCAATTGCTTTTAAAAGTCACATAAATAGTTTGCTTCAATTGATTGTAGTATAAATACACATCTATCTGGAAGGTCCAACCTATGTTGAGTCAGTGTTATGGCAGAACTTACACCATATCCCTTGGAGTACAGTAAAATCAATAATTAACAAATGGAAAGGGTATGCTACCTAGCGAGGGCTGTCCTCAAAAAGCACGATGGTGGAGGCCACCAAGACACCAATGAAGCGGTCACATGACTGGAGGTAATGAGCATGCAACAGTGTTGCCCAGTTCACCCGTCATAAGTTTATGGCAAAGCAGCAAAGAGAAAGCCACTGTTGTCATATGAGATCTCGCCTACAGTTTTCCAGAAGGCATGTGGTGGACTCTAAAGCCATCTGGAAGAGGGTTTTATGATCCGATGAGACCACAATTGAGCTTTTTGGCCATCAAAGCAAATGCCATGTTTGGCATAAGTTAAACACTGTGCATCGTCAGAGAAAAACTATTCCCGCTGTAATTCCTGGTGGTGGTAGCATCATGCAGTAGGGATGCCAGCAGGCCAGTAAGGGTGACGCGAATTCAGAAATATTGGAAAACCTGAGACACCTGTGACTTGGGACAAAATTAGTTTTCTAGCTAGACAATGACTCCAAGTATAAAGCCCAAGCCCAAGGAATGGCTTAAAAACAATGTTAATGTCCTTGAGTGGCCAAGTCAGATCTCAATCCAATTGAGAATTTGTGAGTGGACTTGAAAAAGACTGTTAACTCACAATCTCCATGCAACCTGACTGAGTTGGAGCAGTTCTCCTAAGATGAATGGGGTCTGCAGTGGCCAGATGTGCAAAGCTGATATAGAGACCTACAGACTCGAGGCTGGAACTGCTGCCAAAGGATCATCTACTAAATGCTGACTTGAAGGGGGAAAATATGTGTAAACAGAAACGTAAACAGATGTTTTGTGTTTGACTGTAATTTATTTTGATTTGTAGAAAATAGTTTTGACTTGAAAGAATATTGTTTTGTTGATCATTGTCAATCCTTTGGAGAAAAAATCTAACCTTCTAACTTTAAAGGAGGTGGATGCTATTTATAGGCACTGACATAACAGTTACAATATGGTTGCTTAAAACTAAGGCTGACAAATTAATATGTGAAATTTGTATTATATGAAAAAATATTGATAAATCACACACACACACACACACACACACACACACACACACACACACACACACACACACAAATCTACTGTGTGGACAGCACTAATACTGACAAACAATGAATTGCTGTGGATTGTTGGTCAGTGGTAGACTTCTCTTATGTTTACCAAGGCTGCATTTATTTGATTAAAAAATACAGTAAAATCAGTAATATTGTGAAATATTATTAACATTTAAATTAACTGATTTAAATTGTAATATATTTTAAAATGGAATTTATTCATGTGATGCAAAGCTGAATTTTCAGCATCATTACTCCAGTCTCCAGTGTCATGATCCTTCAGAAATCACACTAATATGCTGATTTGATGCTCAAGAAATTATTGGAAACACTTTTTAACATTATAAATGTCTTAAATATCACTTTTGATCAATTGAATGTGTTCTTGCTGTTTAAAAGTACACATTTCTTTTAAACAAATGTGGACTTTTTCCAAACTTTTGTATGATAATGTTCTAGTTTTTCAATTAATTATGAGCATAGTTGATTGACAGCCCTACATTACACCTCTTTTAGGTGAAAGTGGACCATCCTGAGTCCGCCACCATCTGTTCTTTTCAGTATAATGCACATTTATTGAGCTGTGGCCGTCGGTGGAACTCGTGCCTCCCAGAAAGATCTGCCTCAAAAAGAGTTTTCCCCTGTATCTGGGTCAGTCTCCTGTCCTGAGCTCACCTCCACAGCTCGCTGTGCATTTGCATTCTCAAACAGACCTTCCCGCCTTTGCCAGAATCCTTCACAGAATATATGTGAGCGAAACTGTGTGTCAGTGAGTTCTGAATTTAATGTGATTTGCATCAGTGTTTGACTTGTTGCTGACAAACCAGTTGTTCAATATGACATATAGACAGCTTCAATTGGCCTTCTCATGACATCTTGAACTTTTGAGATAATGTGATGTACGTGGTAAACATATGGTAACTTTCAGAACCCCAAAACATTCTTTCCAGTCCAAAAAGAGCATTTATCGAATCCAAGCTGAAAATATGACCCATTCTGATCTTTGTGAGACAAATGAATCAAAATATGATCGTACAAATTTATACATACAGTATGACTTCTGTTTGGGGGTTAGAAACTTGGCTGCATGGCCCAGTCTTGGTGAGGTAATGAGAGGAAAACAGGATATAGATGCTATTATTCCTAAATGCCGGAAGAACTAACAAGATTAAAATGAAGTAAAGGCTACCAAACCGGTGTAGCATCTGCCATTCTGTGACTTTCTGAAAGATCAATTTTTTAAAGGTGAAGGAGCAGACTATTTAATTGTACAGTTCAGAGAAAGGTTTCAAATCTCAAACTGAAATACAGTATGTCTGTTTGCTACATAAAAACATAACTAACATTTTTAAGTTGATCTCTGGGAAAAGAATTATATAACAACAAAATGTGCAATGTACAAAATGTACCTCTTACTATATTATCTTATATCATGCCACAGTGTGACCCAATCCAAACTGTCATCTGTGTAAAAGAGAAATGCAATCTGACATCAAAATCAAAACATCAAACATCAAGTGTTGCATATGGATTTGTTCACAGAGGTATCGATATCACAAGCCTTAGGTGTCCTCCTTGTCTAGGCTGTTACACAATATGTCTTGAGCGATTACAACTTGAGTGAAGTAATTTAGTTTGAATATTATATTTTCAGTTGCTTTACTATGTTCTTTTTTTGAAGCAGCATGTTGTGTTCAATTTTGTCAGAACTTTTTGTGCTTTATTGGCATATGTAATTTTCTGTAGCGATAGGATAATGATGGGGCCGTCAAGGTAAATTTATCATGTGAAATTTGCAACATTTACTCTGCATTAATGGAAACAGAGGCTTTGTTTGCAATGAACAGCTATAATCTGTTAGTATAGCCCAAATAAGACCTTTAGAGCAGTATAGAATTGTGTGAAATACAAGTATTTATACCCAATTAAGGTTGTATTTAGCACAATAAAATCAATGAACTTTTGCGGAAAGTAATTTGCCCCAACAAAAGAAACGTAACATAACAATTTCTTAAGTGGTACTGGTGCATTGTGGCTGAATAACACAACTAAACACAAACTCTAAGGAGCTTTCAACATACATTAACTTATTTCAATAAATATATTATATATATTAGGGATGTAATCATAGATATGTAGAGGTAGATGCCCCATTCGACTGAGCCAAGCACATAGACGCGTCCGCCATCTTTAATGGTCAACTTGACGCCATTCACCATAATTAATGAATATTCGAATATGCCAAAATCCTGCACAACCGATGGTTGTAAAACCGCCAGGATTTAAATTCCCGAAGAAACGGGATAACCTTTGACATGTGAGAATGTGTTGGTTTGTGTTTTTAATTTTATTAACTCAATATTACAAGTTTTGTAACTTGTTAGTTAAACAACACCACCTTGAGCTCTCTCGGCCACCGTACTCGAGGGATGTTATGGTGAATGATGTCAAGTGTACCCTTCAAATATGGTGGATGGCTTACTTATAGCAGCCCATAGAAACAGTCGCTAATGAGGAATCTATGTTTACATATCTATGGATGCAACAATTCACACAACCCACGATTCGAATCACGATTTTGATTTCACAATTCGATTTTTTCATCATTTTTTAACAAAATAAATGGAAAACATTATACAGTAAATAAAAAAAGTGTTGTTTTATTAGGCTAGTGCTGCACGTTTCTTTGTGAAATTGAAATATATTAAAACTAAATAGAAATTTTATCAAATTCAAAATTAGAGGCAACCACTGGATTTTAATCATGAACCAAACAAAGATGCAGCATACATGCAGCATGAGTAGTTTTAAATCTAAATTCAATGCATCGCAATTTGTTTGGCATCTCAACCATTTGAATCAATTTAATTCAAATCATCACATCCTTAATATATATATATATATACAGAATCCTATATAATACCGAGGGTTTCTCAAAACCGCATATTGCAGAAAAAAGTTTATTATTTCCGAAATGGGATAATGATAAAAATTAAACTTTCATTTGGTTTAGATTCATTGCACACCAACTGAAATATTTCAGGTTTTTATTGTTTTAAATACTGATGATTTTGGCATACAGCTCATGAAAACCCAAAATTCCTATCTCAAAAAATTTGCATATTTCATCCGACAATAAAGAAAAGTGTTTTTAATCGCAAAAAAAGAAACCTTCAAATAATTATGTTCAGTTATGACTCAATCCTTGGTTGGGAATCCTTTTGCAGAAATGACTGCTTCAATGCGGATTGGCATGGAGGCAATCAGCCTGTGGCACTGCTGAGGTGTTATGGAGCCCAGGATGCTTCGATAGAAGGCCTTAAGTCATCCAGAGTGAGGGGTCTTGCGTCCTCACATATCTATGGACGCAACAGATTCTCTACACAAGGTCAGGAGAGTTGCCAGGCCAATTGAGCACGATTTTGATTTCACCATTTTTTTTGGCACTGTAAGCATGTGTCATCTTCATCTCCATAAAGTTTTCAGCAATGAAAAGCATGAAGTTTTATCCAGGCTCTGTGGACTGCAGCGTTTCTTTGTGCCCTTGATAAAACACAGTTAACCACTAAATAGCTGACATGGCACCCCAGATTGTATCAAATCACTGACTGTGGGTACTTGACACTGGACTTCAGGGCATTTTGGCATTTATTCTCCCAGTCTTCCTCCACTCAAAGATGATTGCCGAATGACATGCAAAATTTGCTTTCATTTTAAAAAAGTACTTTGGACCACTGAGCAACAGTCCGTGCTGCTTCTTCTGTAGCCCAGGTCAGGCGCTTCTGCCGCTGTTTCTGGTTCAAAAGCACACGCCTGTGCATGGTGGCTATGTTTCTACTCCAGACTCAGTCCACTGCTTCCGCAGGTCCCCCAAGGTCCGGTCCGCACTCACCACAATCTTTCCTCAGGGTCCGGTAACCTCTTCTCGTTGTGCTGTTTTTTTGCCACACGTTTTTTTTCCTTCCCACAGACTTTGCCCACTGAGGTGCCTTGATACAGCACTCTGGCAACAGGCCTATTCGTCAGAAATTTCTTTCTGTGCATACCTACTAATGGGGTGAGGGTGTCAATGATGCCTGCTGGACAGCAGTCAGGTCGGCAGTCTTACCATGATTGCGGTTTTGAGTAATGAACCAGGCTGGGGATTTTTAAAAGTCTCAGGGATCTTGGGCAGGTGTTTAGAGTTAATTAGTTGACAGATGATTAGGTTGTAAAAGCTCGTCTAGAGAACCTTTTCATGAATGCTAATTTTTGATCTAATTTTGGGATTTTCATGAGCATGCCAAAATCCAGTTTAAAACAATAAAAGACCTGAAATATTTCAGTTGGTGTGCAAAGAGAAAATATCCAAGTTTAATTTTTATCATTACATTATGGAAAAAATGAACTTTTTCACAATATGCTAATTTTTGAGAAGGACCTGTATTATATAGATATATATATATATATATATATATAGTATATATATATAGAATATGCACTCACTGGCCACTTTATTAGGTACACCTGTTCAATTGCTTGGTAACACAAATTGCTAATCATCCAATCACATGGCAGCAACTCAATGCATTTTAGGCATCTAGATGTGGTGAAGGCAAGTTGCTGAAGTTCAAACTGAGCATCAGAATGGGGAAGAAAGGGGATTTAAGTGACATGGAATGGTTGTTGGTGCAAGACGAGCTGGTCTGAGTATTTAAAAAACTACTGCTCTACTGGGATTTTCACGCACAGCCATTTCTAGAGTTTACAGAGAATTGTCAGAAAAAGAGAAAATATCCAGTGAGTGGCAGTTGTGTGGACGAAAATGCCTTGTTGATGTCAGAGGTCAGACGTTCAGAGGAGAATGGGCAGACTTGTTAGAGAGTGATAGAAAGGCAAACAGTAACTCAAATAAACAATCGTTACAACCAAGGTATGCAGAATCCATGCTCTTGAACGCACAACACATCGAACCCTGAAGCAGATGGGCTACAGCAGCAGAAGACCACACCGGGTGTCACTCTTGTCAGCTAAGAACAGGAAACACTCGGCTCACCAAAATTGGACAAAAGAAGATTGGAAAAATGTTGTCTGGTCTGATGAGTCTCGATTTTTGCTGCAACGTATTGTTGCTGAGTATTGTTGCTGACCATGTCCATCCCTTTATGACCACCATGTACCCATCCTCTGATGGCTACTTCCAGCAGGATAATGCACCATGTCACAAAGCTCAAATCATCTCAGACTGGTTTCTTGAACATGACAATGAGTTCACTGTACTCAAATGGCCCCCACAGTCACCAGATCTCAATCTAGTAGAGCAGCTTTGGGATGTGGTAGAATGGGAGATTCGCATCATGGATGTGCAGCCAATTAATCTGCAGCAACTGCATGATGTTATCATGTCAATATGGACCAAAATCTCTGAGGGATGTTTCCAACACCTTGTTGAATCTATGCCATGAAGAATTAAGGCAGTTCTGAAGGCAAAAGGGGGTCCAACCCGGTACTAGTAATGTGTACCTAATAAAGTGCCCAGTGAGTGTGTGTTTGTGTGTATATATGTATATGTGTGTGTGTGTGTATATATAATTGTAAGCCTATAAATTGTAATTTAATACTTACAATATACAGAGATGTGATGCAGCCTGTGAAATCATGCTTCTCCTGTTTGAACAGTGTAATTGATAGGACTCTAATCTAAAGGCGTTGTAAATATACAGGAAATAATTGGCAGTGAACCATCCATCCTTTTAGACACGCCATGGTACAAGTACATAAATATTGGTTTTAACCAGTGTGGTTGGGAATTCTACGGTCATTTAGCATGCTACTGTCACGATCACTGGAGTGCCCTTGATAACCACCAGAGGGCAGTCAATTCCATACTTCTGTCACTCATTCTTGGACTATTCCAATAATCCTTTCCCCGGGTTTATCAGCACTCATTGTTTGCACCTGTGTCTTGTTTACCCTGTCTTCTCTCCCTATATAACCCTGTCTTGTATGTATCTGTATAGCATTTATAAGCCTCGTTTCCTGGTTCTCCCATGTTGTCATTCCTGGATTTGTTTTCCTTGCCTGTTTTTGCCCTGTTGTTATTGTTTCGACTGATTGCCCATGTAATGACCTGTTTTTGGACTTTGATTGTGGTTTACTCCTTTAATAAGTACTGCATCATGTCTCTGTGCAGTTTCATGACAGCTGTATTGCACGCAGTACAGTAAATGGGAATGTGAATAGTTCTACTGCATAAACAATCCTTCCAATAAATAAATAAATAAATAAATAAATAAAACCGTACTGATGTATTATTATTATTATTACTATTATTTTATTTATGTATTTATTTTTTAAAGAGATAAACAGTCAAAGTACTGTACACCATGTAAACACATGGTCAACTTACTATCTGGCCTGAAAACCAGTTCTGTTTGCCCAAAAGCGGTTTGTCAATCTCCGGTCTGATTTATTGTGTTAGTAAGATGTTAGTCATTGCTGATGATTTCTTCTTTCAGAAGAAAAACTTTTCATACGTGTATCCAAATAGCAACAGGACATGGATTGCCTGAAGGTAGAGCTATGACACTCGGATCTGGAGGTAGCAATATGTTCAGCTTGAAATTCCTCTTTAGCATTGGCTAGTCTCTTGAAATGACATCTGAGGAAGTCCTTAACTCTCTGTGTATGCATGTCACTGAGAGATGATTTCCCAAACAATGTTAGCAATATTTGTATATTATTAAAAGGCTGTATAAAACACTATACAAAGCAATAATCAGGATTTTTTTTTTTTTTTTTTTTGGAGTGTTAATGTGCAGATGCTGAAGTGTTCTGAATGATTTTTGTTTTTGTTTTATTATGTTTTGGTTTTGGTCTCATTTAATTAAAAAAAAAATGTTTTTGTTTGTTTTGTATTATTTCCTGGACAAGGCATGTTGTGGGTGGTTGCAGACAATGCAGTTGCTGCTGTAAATTGTTGAGTGGTGTTTCTGTTTTGTGTTGGTTTTAGGTTTAGTTTCACTTTAGTTTGTTTGGTAACACTTTGCAATAAGGTTCATTAGTTAACTACTTTAGTTAACGTGAACTAAGCATGATGATTACTTCTACAGCATTTATTAATCTTAGTTAATGTTAATTTCAACATTTGCTAAAGCATTATTAAAATCAAAAGTTGTGCTTGTTAACATTAGTTAATGCACTGTGAATTAACTAACTATGAACAACATTATTTTCATTTACTAACATTAGCAAAGATGAATAAATACTGTAACAGATGTATTGTTCATTGTTTGTTCATGTTAGTTAATACATGAACTAACATTGACTAATGGAACCTTATTGTTATCGTTTGTTTTGGTTTTTGTTTGATTTTGTTGCTTGTACAAGGTGCTAGAGTGTTGTGGGTGGATGCAGAGTGTGCTAAATTGTTTTTAATTGTATTTATTTATTTATTTTTAATTTAGTTTAATTTCTCTTCATTTTGTTTTTATTTATTTATTTATTTTTGGCTTTTTTTTGGCAAGTACAAGATGCTAGAGGGTTGTAGGTGACTGCAGAGTGCTCCTATGTGGTTCTTAAAGTGTTCCCTTTATTTGCTAGGGCATTGTCAAGGTATTGTGTTTTGAATGGTTTTAAGTATGTTGGTGTGTTGATTCTAGGCTGTTCTGGGCGGTTGCTAGGTGGCTGCTAAGATGTTGTTGACATCTTAGATTGTTGCTTAGTGGCCGCATAACAAATGTCCTGAGTACAGGTTTGAGAATCATTATGATACAGTTATGACAATCTTAAGCGTCAGTTGCAAAGCTATCAGAAAATTACATCCCTGAAGGCTTAATTCTCTCTTCCAACAACACAAACCATGCTATTCTGCTTTCTCTGGTTATTATGCTCTCTGTTGTGCGCCAAAACCCTGTCATTACTCTTGGGTCAAATTATGAGGTAAGCCATATTTAACTTTGCACTGTCTCGTAATGTCTGCATAAATAATATTTTCCTCTCTAAATGAGGCACAATGGCTTCTCTCCATTAAATAAGAACAGAATTGGTCTCGTGCCTTTTTAAACTTTTCTCTCGCCAATAACTTTTTCTAATACAAATATTTTGCAGAATTACACTAGGTAGCCTTGTTGTTTAAACTACAGCAAAAATGTTACGTTAGAAGTCAACACATACCAAACCTCATTTTAAATACTGGGGTTTGGAGTCAGAGTTTATATTAAGAAAAACTAAACTCCGTTTGGGGCATATCCTTTATATTTTAGACATTTCAGTGTGGCCTGTGTTAAATAAGGCATTGTGGCACTATCGGCCTTTAGTTCTGAGATTGTCACGGGTGATGTGGAATGCTTACAGTGATTTTGCCAAAAAGGGCAAAGTAAGTTTAATGTAAACCAATCAGATCACTCAGATTTTAGGGTCAGTTAATGCGTAGGATTGGGGTTAGGGACAGGTTAGAACTGTTTAGACAGGTTAGGACAGGTTGACAGTTATGTTGTTCCAGGACCAACAAAAGATACATCCTTGGCGAACTCTCTGTTATGGGTGCAGAGAAGAGAATCTCAGCATGTAATTGAAAATTTCAAAGGAACTTTCTCTGAAGTAAATCAAGGCTTCACAGATAGTCACTTACTGCTGAAGAGGGCTGTTCACTTTCTCCACAAAAACATATGGTAGGAACAGAAATTGTCAGAAACATCATACACATTTAAACTGAAGGTGCATTTGCCAAGTGTAAACATATGATAATTTTTTAAAACAAACTGAATGATTATTATTGGTTAAATCACACTCATGTGTCTAAATCTAGTGTCTGTTTCTACAGGTCCTAAACTGAATTCGGGCCTGATGTATCCACCCTTAATGCCACTTGCAATCTTTTCTTTCAGTGGAAAAAAAGGTTTATTATTAAAATGACGAAGCTCCCTTTAATTTTTTTTTTTTTTAAGTAGGTTGATCATGAGCTGTCAAGATCTTTTGCAGTAAATAAATACTTAATACTAGTACTAATTAGCTGTTAAAAACTGGTCATGTCTTATTTAATCTACAACACCATAATTATGATTTATGTCTTTCATTTAATTATTATAGAATTGTGCAATGAATAATTATATATAATTTTTATATAATTGAAAAATAATTAAACTGATAATGTATAATGAATAAAATAATATATATATATATATATATATATATGTGTATATATATATATATAATATAGGCGTGCTTATAATTTTATTAATTGCTATGTTCTGTCGTGAATAAGATATTTAACATAAAATAGCATAAAAGATGTTTAGTCCTAAAGTGAAAATAGTAGCTGAATTTATAAAATTCCTCCAGTTCCTGCAGATTCTCTGGTTTTCCAGCAACTTTTGCGTATTTGAATCCTTTCCAGCAGTGACTGTATGATTTTGAGATGCATCTTTTCACACTGATAACAACAAGGGACTAATACAAAATCTATTACAAAAGGTTCAAAAACTCAGTGATGCTCGCGAAGGAAACACAATTAAGACAATTAAGAACCAAACACTTTTTGAATTAAAAGCTCAGGGAAAGCTGTACTTATTTTGTCTCCTGGGAAACATGTTTGTATCTTCTGTAGCTTCTGAAGGGCAGTACTACATGAAAAATATGATATTTAAACAATTACACATCTTCATCCTGTTCAAATGTTTTCACCCCCTGACCCTCTGAATGTTTGTTAAATTATTTAAAAAATGACGACCTTGCTCTTCATTGTTTTCCCACAATTTTTTTTACTGATTATATACTATTTTTAGTACTGTTATACTTCTTGTGTTGCCATGTTTGTCAAACCAAAAGGTCAAACCATATATTTTAGTTACCGCTTGGACTTTTGAATCCACTTTCATGGGCCAACCAATCCACATCCGATGAAGCTCTTGTCAAATAATCAATAACTCTTCCTCACAACTCCACTTTCTTCACTTCCTCAGTTTCTACCTATCTCTCTGTCTATCTCAGTTTGACTGTAATCACACTTTCCTGACCCAGTCTGCCTTTCTCTCTGCCAACCACATGGTTGAATAGAAGCCCACCTGTGTAAACATCTCTGCTATGGCCTCATGGACACATTCAGCCATTTTTGTTTTCTTGGGCACGTTGACTTGAGGAAGTTCAGCTTGACAGAGGGCTTTCCCTCCCTTTCCCCTGAGCAACATTTGTTTTGTACCTTTTCTACTTTCAAAATGTACTTGCCTCGTCAGCTTTTGTTACTTTGTGGTATTTATGGTCATTGTATACCACAAACGTTGACAGTCATTGGGCATAAGTATGATTTATATCTCAGTGCTGATTTAGCAGCAATTTTATAGTCAGATTTCTCTTTATGTTGGAGCCAGATTGGCTCAAGTCTACCTGAAACATCTACAGAAGTGCATATGTGGGTCCTTTCATCACATATCTCATCAATAAATGATGGATCCCTTCACGAGTTTAGAAGCCCTTCTGGAATTGGCTGATGATGAGAGACCGTGAATTCTTTTAATACCTGTAGAGTTGGATGTATCTGCGGGATGCAAGTCCAACTAATGCTTTGCTGACAAGTGCATCATCAAATCACACATGTGCCCAGCCGATCCCCCAAAGCTAGAGCGGTTTCCTTTCCATCATCGAACTGACTTGAAGTATGCAACGATATCAAATGATTTTTAGACAGTCATTAATCAAAAGCAGAGCTTCCTTATTCAGTGCTGCTATTACACTGATGCCTCTGCAGACAGCTGTCTTCCAGTCGTCTGTAAAGTCCGAGCCTCGTGCCAAGACACACATACAGTGGCTGGCTCAGACAGAATTATCCAGGTTCCTCCTTTGGTAGTGAGATGTGAGAAGCTGTGAAGCACTTGAATCAGGGCTCAAGCAGGAGTTCCCGATCGTACCTCACTCCCATCTGAGCCCAGCTAGGTCAACACAGCCGTCTCTGGGCTCTTTGTAATGTTGTTGGGTTTAGAACGGAAGGCCTAAGAAATGTGTGCGGTAAATTGGATGTTTCAGCAGTATGGCCCAACCTGGGGCTTTACTCCGACTAGAGCTGTATGTTGACTGTAGGCCTTTGGAGATGTAATAGGAAGTATCAGTTGTCATCACGGGATACAGTGCCTGTCTGTCCAGAAAACTCAGCCAGACCCATTTTAATACAAACTCAAGCTTTTTATTTGTGAGACTATGATAATTTAATATTTATAAAAAAAAATACAAATTTCCACTGGACAAATATTATATATATATATATATATATATATTATATTCTTTATGAACATGTATCAATCACACTTGCTTTGAATCGATAAAAAACACTTCCACTTTCCACTGGACAAATATGTAAATCTTCCTCACAGGGCTGGCAAGAGCTTTATTTCTTGGCTTTTTATTATTCCAGGCCGTTAGTCTTGCTAACATGACTAATGACACCAAACAAACATGTGTTCTCGATTTCTTATTGTTTTGCTCATAAGTCATGGCAAAGTTAAATACAGTACATAAATGTATCCATCAGATGAAGAATTTTGTTTTACAGCAAATTAAAATATTTTTATTGCTTTCATGGGACAGTGACAAGTATGATAAAGTGTGATTTAAATGTGCCTGAAGTTTCTCAAAATCATTTTTTGTTTGTTTCTTAAGTAAATATATCAAAATGTGTCAACGAATGTTTTGACTTATTGACTTTATAAAAATGTGAAGTGGTAGGTATACCACTTCTTTATACCTTAAATGCATATACATTTTAATATTTAAATCAAACAAATATTGAAAGTTTTGTAAAGTGTTCTGTATAATTATATTATGAATATCTTACATTTTTCATAGTTTTTTTTTTTTTTTTTTTAAGACAAGACAACAAAATACTTTTCTGCAAGTTGGTTATACTGTTTTTGATGAGCCAGAGAAAGGATATCAATAGTATTTTACATAATTTAATTCTAAACCACTATGTTAAATTGCTTAATATTTTTTCATAAATTCCAGCTTTTTAATCATTGTTATTTGAGTATTATTTTTTTATCATAGTGTTTATTTATATTTTGAATTACCTTTTTGTAATTTTTTTTTGTATATTTTCAGATTTCATTCTAATTTATTTATTATTTTGTATGCACATATATACATATAACTTATTTTTTTATTTCACCTTTAGTAGAATAGTTTTATTACTTCAACTTCTTTCGGTTAGCTACCAAGACAACATTTCTACAAGTTTTATTTCATCTTTATTTAAATCACTTTTTAAAAATCACTTTGAGATTTTTCTTTCTAGAATATTAAGACAGCTCAGAAGTTTTGACTTTATACCCCCCCCACCCCCCAAGAAAAATATATATAAGAGATAGATGCCACATGCCAAACTTCTTCTGCTGTAATGAGAAGCATTTCTAAAACTGCTGTGGAACAAAAGAAAACAATATAACCAGGGGTGCATATACGTTTTTCAGCCTGGTTCGTGTAAGAGAACCTGGAGATTTGGTTTGGTCCTCACACTGCACATAGTGTGACCGATTAAATATAACTATAAAAAATAAATTAATAATAGTGATAATATTATTGCACTTTATTGAGTTTGTTTTAAAAAAAAAAAAATAATAATAAACAAAATAACAAAGTGTGATAATACTATTATATTTTAAAATAAAAAGGGAGTATTAAATACAAATAAGGTTATTTTATATTGAACTTAAAAATAAAATGCTAATATTTACTTCTTTTTTATGAATTTTCTTAATTTTCAACCTCAGCAGGCTTTTATTTTGGCGGTTTGCTGGCAAGTAAGTATTTGCTCTTCCGGGTTTAGCACCAACTGAAGAGCGTCAGTGAATGAAATGTTTTACATTGTGCTTTGAAAACGGCAGTGGGTAGCCTAGATTTGTGCTTTCAATTTGAATAGAAATCTGATAAACTACAGTTTATTGATCTAAAATGGTAATTGTGCAATAATAGCTGTCAAACATGTCAGTACACAAATGTACGCATTTATTTATTTTGGTCATGCACCCTGTTAGGGTTAGGGTTAGGGTTATGAATGAATGAATGAATGAATGAAACAGATATTTCATGCATTTATAGCGCTCAATAATGGCCAATCCATCCCATATTGGGTAAAAAAGGGGAAAAAAATATTACCTTATTTGAAATAATGTGTTTAATAAATCACATTTTAAATCGCAAAAAAAAATAAAAAAAATGTGCTAAGCCATCAGAACTAAACCGAATGCAAAACTGTGGTTAAAAAACCAAGGTATGTTCTGAACCATGGGCTAACTGTATTGTTGCATCCCTAATAGACAGACAGACACCCCACATGTTGGCATTCATCAAACCCTGTAGTGTAAACTCCCACACAGATTAAATCATCATCTTAGTACAACTTTTTATATACATACACAGTTTATCTTCTTACCACCACACAAGCTTCTTGATGAGGCTAATATCCAGCGCATGTGACGTCAAAGCAGAGGAAATGAGCTAAAATCAAACGTGGAGACGTATGAGCTCGCAGGCCTGGAAAATTTCCCATTCACTTTCATCCAGAGGAGTGCGGTGAACACTTCCTCGTGACCTGAGCGTCGCAGTGTTTGTCAGACGTTCAGCCCGGAGATAATCATTAGATAGCCTAGAGATGCAATCAAAGCCAAGCGTCGCACACAGATGGAGAAATGAGCTTCACGAAGTGTCTGCTTCTAATTTAACCTCCATGAGAATCTGAGGATCATACTTATCAAGATAAAGAGACAAAGTGGTTGTGCTTTGGTTTTGTTTGGCACCCAAATGAAATCCAAATGTAGTTGGCCCAACACATGCCGCTTTTTCAGCACAATAAGGGCTGAACTGAATGTTCCAGCACCTCTGTTTTCAGAATCCCTAAACAGTATGACCACATACAATGCTGACAAGCTGCCTTCATGTATTTTTTATCATATCCATCTTTAAGGCTCAAAGGACGATGCAGATTAATCTTTTTATATAAGTTGCATTGATATCAAAAGAAAGTGAAAGCCAATCTGACACTTGAAAAATGAAAGCAAGAAATAGACTTGGACAGAAAAAACATGATGTTCTCAACATTTCGTTATCGTTTGATCAACAAAAATGGAGCCCCCCCCCCCCCACTAGGATGCATAAGCAACCAACTTTTGACACAAAAGAGGAACTTTGATGCTGATACCAATCCTGAACTGGACTCATACATCGGTGCCCAAACCTTGGAAACACCTGGCAGATCAAAATCTCAAGCATTTTGAACAGATGCATTCATGGCACATTGTATTCATACGGTTGCAATTAGATGTAACAGGAGCTTAAGTGGGCCATCTGTAAGAAATATAATGAGCCTGGTTTAGACAAGCGTTTGGATCAAATTCCAACTTGGATTACGGTGCAATCAGGGTTGTAAACTATTGAAAATGTGATTCATTGAATTCATTAGAGTGACACATTTGCACGGAGGGAAAAAGCGGACGGGAGGTCCCTTGAAATGCTACGAGACGGCCTTTTATCTGTTAATGTGATTTTGAATCGCAAATCTAGATGCTATCTGTGATCTTTAGTCCTGTCAGAATGTTCCTGCGAACTGATTTATGTAATATGGACGGAAATAAGAGCATTAAAAACAAAATCGAATCATGCATAACCACTTTAAGGGTATGATGTGGGTTTTAATGCAACCCTGTTTGAGTAAGCTTTGCATGTTATTCTCTTTAACTCACCAAAATTTGCCAGAACCTCGTACTAGTCTGATGAGTTTGATACTTAGAAAGAAAAGAATCTGTGTTCAGTACGGCTTCTCTGAAAACCAGCAGGACACATCTGGACTATATTAGGTTTTCGTTCCAATAATTGATGGTCTTAGGACTTTAGTAAAATAGGCTTTGGCTGTATACAATTTAGCGTGGCACTATAATAAAAACCAAACAAATCATTAAAAAAACAATTAAAAATCATAAAACCTAATAAGCAAACAAATCATTGACAAAACAATGAAATGGCATTAACGGCGCAGCTTGAATATTCGCAGCAGGAATTTTTCAGGGTCGAGTATTTTCCAGTGAACCTACAGCTGAAGCACTCTCAAAGAGCAAAGCACTAGACGCTCTTTGGGAAATAATGCAGTTGTTTTCCTGTCTTGGCGCAGAGCTCCCCGATGACGTAAACTGACCGTGGCGAGTTCATATATTAGCGAATACAGTGCATCGAAGTCCATGGAGAATTGTTGATTCTGTGAGAAATTCTTTAAGTGGTATTGTTTGATCTGCGAGTAGGGTTTTTTTATATACTTTAATTTGTGTAGAATAATGTGTTTGCATGTTTGGAAAAACGCTATGGGAACATAATCAGTCTGACGTCACTGACTGACCAGGAAGCTATAAAAGCACGTTCTAGAAAAGCGACTCTGGCAGGGATAGTTGCAAAGACGCAGCGTCGCGTGGGGAACATGTGGTTACCATACGTAACCTGATTGGACGTTCCCCTTCAGGGAACTCGAGCTGCGTACAAACAAGTTTCAGATTCCTTTATTTGAACCACAGTGGCTATATATTTTTTACCCATAAAGTATGGATTCTGTAGCTTTCGTAATGATGAATTTAAATGCTCAGTAATATATATGCTAGGGGGCCATATATAGTGATCGCACTGGACTATATCCCCGAAGTTCAGGAGGACTGATACAATAGGCTCTGCGGGATAACTGAGGGAACCTTCGGGACAATACCCCGTCGAGGGTATATTGCCGGGCGCCCAAAGGCCATAGGAAGGGGCCCACTGAGAGGGCATGAAGATATCTGTAGAGAGAGTATATATAATCGTAGATAGCGGCCCAGCAATAATATAAAGGAGGCTTACAAAGAGCCTTCTAGCACCACATAGGTACGTAATAAAACGTATCGGAGGCCTCAGCCTCAGTGTGCCACGGAGAGGAAACGTGTTCCCACTGATGGGTCAGCACGTGGTACCGCACATGGCCGCCACGTTTATGTAGTCAACCCTGGAGATTTTGAACTGGGTTTATCTCCGCACCAAGAAGTTTTTTTCAAGGCAACAGGTTTCCTCGAAGCTTTTTCTGTTTTTTTACGAGATGTGCTTCAAATAAATGTTTTTTCAGCCTTCTTGATAATAATCAGGAGCGAACAAAAACCATAAATACTAATAAAATCCTGGCGTAAGCATCAGAACTGTTTTTACAGCACATTCCCAGATAATAATCAGAAATGTTTGAGTCTTGAGCAGTCCATAATCTGCTTCACCAAATCAGTTTATATTCATATGCCCAGGAGAACTGCTTTCTGAACACAGATCATGTGACGCAGGCTCCTTGATATAAGAAGAGGACCACCGCTGTGTTGTCGGTGCGCACTAACACATGGTGACCTCTTAGGTCTGGGGAGGATCAGATGATCGAAACTAAATGCTAGTCAACTCTAGACAGGTGATATGACTGTCAGATGGGCGAACCACTCCACAGACCGCGTGGCTTCAGGGTGGCCACTCATGAGCCGCAACATATATTCAAATAAAAATCAGTTTATTTAAATTGTAATAATATTTCAGAATATTACTGTTTTCACTGTATTTTTTCATGAAATAAATGCAGCCTTGGTGAGGATAGACTTCTTTCAAAAACATTTTTAAAAAGTACATTTTCCCCCTCTAATAAATCATGAGCATAATAATTTTAGTAAGGCTTGCTAAGGTAATGAATACTATTAAGTGCACTATTAATGTTCTAAGCAATCAGATGTATAGTATCTGCATGGTGGATGATAATTCCATAATAAAATACTATAGATTTATTAGTGAAGTTGATACTAAAGCCAATCTAGTGACCACACTGTTTACTTATATACTGATCATCTTAATTAATCAAACTTTTCAGCAAACTTTCTCTGAATTTGACAATTGGTGTTTGAATTTCACTTGTTTCGTTCATCTCATGTATGATTTCTCGCTCGTCTGTCGACTTTAAAATGCCATTGGAGAGATGTAAAGTTTTGCTTATTGATCTGCCACCGACCTCGGTTAGACAATGCCATTGGAGAGATGTAAAGTTTATGAACTGTCTGTGGCCTGAACAACCAAAGACATTCACACTTGGCCAAGTCACATCTTGAATGCATCTCAAGTGATTGGATTGATATCGGTCTCAAATGCTTACTGTAAAGCATTAACACTCGGTCTTTTCGTGATCAAATAGCCAGTCTTTAAAATGCATGAAGTGACAGACTGAGACTTTTTTTTAATTTTTATTTTTTTATAATTTAGCCACCCTAGCAAGCACCTTGATCACCTTAGAAGCTGTTCTTTAACACCCTGGCAGTGTTTTGCCTTTAGTGTGGGTTGCCAGGGTCGCTTTCATCTGTTGCCAGGGTTGACAGCGCAGGCGGATCGGTGGTATAACTAATTGTTTCTCCATGTCCACTTCTGAAGCAAAGTTTCCGTACTGCACTCTCCACGTTAAACTCATACATTTGAACTAAATTTGAGCTGTCTTGCATTTGTTAGTCACGATCCGTCTGTGATAGATTGTCATTACAGTTGCATTGTTTTCAGAAGACAGCATGCAAAGTTTCATCTCAGTTCTAGATGCAGATGTCACTGCAGACTCAGTTTGGATTTCAATATTAAAAGCAAAATATATAAAAAAATAACAACCCTGAAAAAAAAAAAAAAAAAATATAAAAAAAAATAAAAATTTATTGCATAACTAAAAAAAAAAAAAAAAAAAAAAAAAAACATTTTAAGTAATAATATATTTTAAATTAAGTCTCTGTGTTAAGTGGATCCAGCTTAATTAACTGCAAAAAAACAAAAAACTAAAAAAAAGTCAATCCTGCCATACAAATATTCAAATTAACATTGTTGGAAAACACATTTTCTTTGTAATTCCTTGTTTTGAGTTTGTTTATTGCAATTATTAGATCATATCTCAAAATTCTGAATTCTTAATTCAGAATAGTCAGATAAAAAGTCACAATTAGTTTGTATATATATGAATATTGATACAATCCTTTCAAGCACTCTAATTGACGGTTTTTTAACCCCATGTGCCTGTAGTGTGGGTGGCCAGGGTCGCTTCCATGTATTTTAAGGCGGCGATCGTTGGTACAATATTTCAAACTGTTTTACTGCACTCTCCAAATCATAATGTAAAAATATAATGTTATATATAATGTGTGCATTGTTTTTCAGAAGGAGACAGCAGCATGCAAAGTTTCATCTCAGTTATAGATAGATATCACTAGACTAACATATTAAAAAGCAAATATATATAAAAAAAAAAAAAAAAAAAAACATTGTATATATATATATATATATATATATATATATATTATATTATGAATATTGATCATATCTCACACAATCAAATAATATTATAATACAACAAATAACAAATTTGATAAAATTTTAAAATTTAATTTATAATCTTTTAATGTTGATTTAATTAATTCATTTTGCAGTTGAGTTTATATCTTGTAATGCTGAGTTTATTTATTGCAATTCTGAGAAAAGAAAATTCAGAATTGAACGAAAAAAAGTCGCAATTCCCTTTTTTATTTTTTAATCCATTTCGGAAACAAGCTTCAATATATTTTAAATTGCAATATTTCACAATATTACTATTATTTGTAGTGTATCTTTGCTCACATAAATGCAGACTTAGTGGGATATCTAAGATATTTCTTTCTTAAACATAAAAAAAAAAAGTCAAACCTGGGAAAGAAATAAATCAATAACAATAAATGGTCATTTAAATTAAGCGTGTTTGTTAGTGTATCTTTGCTTAAATAAATGCAAACTTGGTGGGATACCAGGAATAACGTCTTTTAAAAAAAAAAAACATTTAAAAAATGGGAAATGTATATGATATATTGAATTCTGTTTTAAATGAAGTCTGCATGTTAGGTGCATCCAGCCAAATTACTTGCAAGAAAATAAAGCGAATATCAATACAATCCTGCCGCACAAGTACTCCAATTAGCATTACGTTACATAAATTCACTTTGTAATTCCTAGCCTGCATTAATCAACATAATACTCTGAATCCCACAACTCAAGCATGCGAACAGTATAGCATATATCACTAGTGCTTGACAACGTGACGCCTAATGACTCCGTGTAATAGCTCCTTCCTCCTTCGATCCATAGGCAGCAGCTGATTGCTTTAACTTTCTTGTCAGCTTGCGTACGCGCCGCATTGACTGTCATAAGACGGAAAGTGCAAGCGTAATAAATTCTGATGGACCAAAAATAACACATGTATGATGTTTAAATTAAAGCCATCGATCAACGTTTGAGCCTTATTATTTTTTTATTACTCCTACGCCACCACAGCTCTCCAACCGTCATCTCTTGAAGCGCAGAGCTGCGGGGGGAGGAGAGCCGAGCTCTTTGGATAAAAGAAGGCCTCGGAGGCAGCCATTAAACGTGAGAGAAACACAAAAAAACAGACCTTTTACAGCACGCAGACACAGTGATCTGGTTTGAAACCACACGGCAGGGGCAACAGGGCACACATATGCCAGGCACTCGCTGGCACATGCGTCTTTATTGCTCGACACAGTGAGAGTTTAACAGACGGTCACAGGCTTCGGGCTTCAGATTTGGTGTCCACATGTCTCACAAAACTTGAAATGGCTTTGTGGGTCTGCCAGTTTCGTTTGATTATTTGGTGCTGTCCACCAAAAGACGGAAGCCACTGTCAGATTTAATATTTAGTTATGATTAAGTTGCAAATTTATAAGCTCTTGCTACAAAGGCTGCTGATTTTGAGGTTTGTTTGAGGTTAAAGCCACTTTACAGTTCAGAGAAGCATAATTGTGTGCCTGTGGTTATAACAGAATTTTCATTACAGGAATGTAGAGTGACGGAAAAATCCTTGATAAATTGGGCCTGCTGTTGAACTGACTACTGTTGTGCTCAATAGAAGGAATAGTTCACATAAAAATGAAGTGTCTATTGTTTGCTGGGGCTGGGTTGACAATTTTAATGATCTCAGCATTGTGTCGACATCTGTGCTGTTTTAAGCTAATGTGATAAAAGAATTCATTAAACATTATTTGTTGTTTGCCTGCCATCCAATAATTGCAGTAAGATGTGTGCGTTCTTACTTTTGATGTAAAACAAAATCTAAGCTTCCGAATTCTGTCAATATTGTCATGATTTTAAAACAATAAATGCCCTTTTGTCACTCTTTAATGTGGTATGACAGATCGCTGTAGCTGCTTCAGTTCAAGCGGCACGTGAACCGATTTCTCTTCCTCTTTATTACTAGTTATAGCATGGCAAAAACCTGAATGAGCATCAGAAGGCGTTGAAAGAAACAGTACAACTTAATGAAAAGATTCACATTTCATCAATCAATCAGTGTTTCAACTGCGGAAAACAGCTTGTAAATAATAATAATATAATGTAATGTTACATTTAACTCAGTCAAAAAGGAAAAAAAAAATACTCTTGATAGAAGCATTTTGCTCCTGTAAATATATGCAGTATATTACATATTCATTATAGTTTCACTTAGCCTGTTTGTAATGTCTCGTTTAATGTTATGACAGACACCATTTAAATATTAATTTTCCTTGTTGATTATTTCATTAAATATAAAAAACTCCTATGTGCATTTCAGATGTTATACAACTCCGTCTTGATTGTTATATCTAACAATAAATATTAACTGAATGTAATAATTTGTTTGTTTCTAACCTTTAATGGTAATGTACCAACTGATAGGGTTTCCTGAACAGTTTGCTACTTTAGTTGAGAGGGTTTTACCCCCACAAAATTATTTTTTTTTTTTTCATTGAGAAAAATTGACCTGTAAGTACTGTACCTGATATATATGTGCAGATGAATCAACAATGAATCAAGAGCTTGTGAATCAGAATCTGATCAAATCTGTGTCAATACCCAATTCTCATTCTCACGTTCGCCTGTATGCTGTTATTTTTCTGTGGAACGCAAAGTGAGAAGTTTTGAATCTTTATGCATTTCTTTTCCATGCGACAATTCATAGTGGCCACATCCATCAAGCTCCAAAACAGAAATAAGCAGTCCTTATGACTTATGTAATAGCTTCCTGTGATCGAGAAATGCAGTGTTTAAAAGTATGAGGTCAGTATGATTTATTTATTTATTTATTTTTAAAAAGTTAATACTTTTATTCATCAAGGATGCATTCTTACAAGAGATAGTTCTTGAACATATTGAGTATTTTATTTCAATTTCAAGCTCAAAAGAATGCTGAAACAATGATGCACTAAAACATCCCAACCCAAAATTAAAAACAACCTAGCAACCTCCACAAAAACAAAAATAACAATTTACTTTTACATATGCATTTGAAGAGCTTGTTAGCAACTGCCTTTATTTTAAAAATCACAAGGGAGTTTTACATATGTATTTTATGATATAGAATAAAACATGAAAATATCTTGAGCTTGTGTGAAACAGGTCTTATTTCAGGCATTTAACCAAAAACTCATTGATTCAGGATCATGGAACCGGAACTCGCTTTCAGGTTTTGTCCAAAAGAAATTCGTCATCCCTGCAGCGCTCTATTCTTATCCATCAACACTTCTGAACTGGTCCTTCCTTCATCTGTCTGTGTGCTCTCGTAGAGTTAATGACACTGAAGGGTTTGAGCGCATGAAACTCTCTGATCTCTCTCTATTTGTTCTGACATGTCAATCCGCAGAGCTTCTGACGTCACTCAGGTCATCATATTCCTAGGCAAAGTCACACTGACCGAATAATTCATAAAGGATTAAACCATAAATTACCCAGCCTGCCTCCTCCAAATCTCTAAAGGGAGGATGTGGCAAGAAATCTCTCTCTCTCTCCCGCATTGAACACAGACGGCATCAGAAGAAAAGTTTCCAACCATTCGCCTTTGAGAACCATGACAGAATCACATCTGTTCATGAAATAATTTCAGCTTGTAATGTGTAAGCATGTTTGATTATGGAGCTGTTGAATTATTCCACATGTTTTGGGCTTGTTTACTGGGAATACGACTAGTTTGATTTCTTTGCCGGCTTTTGAGATTTATTATTAATTTTGAGCGCAGTGAATCAGTCAGTATTAAATGACTATTAACACATTCAGAAATTGTAATATTACATAAAGTCAGTTTACACACTGAAGCTGGGTCGGTAGCTACTGACAAACTGTAGCATAATAGCTAAACTACAGGTGAAATACTATTTGAAAAAGTAGTTAGCTACACTGCAGTATACTAACACAAAATAGCCATTTAAATATCTAATATTAGATATTGTTTAAAGAAGTTCTTTAAACTTGATAAAAATAAATAAAAATAAGAAAGTGTGTGACACACACACACACACACACACACACATACCCTAAACAATCATTTAGATAATTTAAAGTCATTATTGTGTTAAATGAGGAAAGTATTATGATATTACAAAAAGTAGATTTAGAAAGCAGTATTTTATACAATGCACCAAAATAAAAAATATAATAAAAAAAAGCACAACTTCATAAAAAAAACAGTCAAAAAGATGTGAAATAAAAAAAGCCCCCTCATAAAAAAAAAGATTCACACACGTAAGAAAAATAAAAATACTCTGTTATGTTGCCAAATGAACACGTAGATAAACCACTGAAGAAGACCAGGACCACAAAGGACGTTTTTGCATTTTAATTTCTTCTCCAGATGGTGAAAACTGTAAGTATACACAACATGCTCTTAGAAAAACTGAGCTTTAGACAGACGAAAATAAGGTCGTTCATCAACACTTTAAAATGCATTTCCCAACTAGACAATACAAAAAACATTACTTAAGATCCTTATAAACACATATAGTACTTACGGCATTGCCTTGACAGTGCTTTAGTGAGAATGGCGACAGATTGCTGACCGTACCATGCTGGATTTCGCCTGCTCTGATTACCATGAAACCGAAACCGGAAGTTAACGCGGCCGAGCGGAATCAAAATGTCCGCTAATATTTTTTAAATAAAACTTACAAATACACATGAAATACTTATAAGAAACTCTTAGAAATGCTTAATTTAAACATTTTAAACCATTTAACATATTTATTAAATTATTAACTGCCTTAAGGGCAACACAGCCTCCTGTAGTGAATCCATGCATTTTTGTAAGAAAAATATCCATATTCAAAACGTAATAATCGCTTTAATCTAGCTTGCGCTCACTGTTGTAAACTAAACAGTTTCGGGGGAATTATGTATGACATTTTATTACGTATCACTCCTTGACGATTCTGGCAGTGTTGCAATGCCTTATCCTGCTGGTAATGGACATCACTGACAGGGAACGCAGTGGCCGTGAATGGGTGCACTTGGTCTGCATCGATGTTCAGAAACCTGACAGCTGTCAGGAATTTTGCTATTGGGATAAAGGGGCCTAAAGTGTCCCAATAAAACATTGCTCACAGCATAACCGGCCTGTGTCCGCCCAACAGTGGATCCAGGTGCCACAGCCTCTTTTGGTAATCTGCATATCCGCACTCGGCCGTCGATGTGATGCTCCAGGAATCTTGGTTCGTCAGACCGGGCCACTTTCTTCCAATCATCCACGGCCCAGTCTCGATGATCTTGGGCCCATTTCATGCATTATTGGTGATGACATGCAGTTAGTATGGGGACCTGACTGGGACATCGACTAGCTGCGAAGGCCCATACGCAGAAGGCTGCGATTACCTTTGTGTGACACATTGCCATGGTCACCACTGTTGTAGCTGTTGGCAATTTGTTGCACTGTGATCCTTTCAGACCCCAACTAGCAATCCAAAGGTGACAGTGGCAAGGAACACAAACTCCATCAGGTGACAGAAATGGAGAAAAAAAAAGCCTTGGTAGAAAGCAGGCGCAGTCAGAGATCCAGTTTTCCTCTGGCTTAAGCGATTGAACATGGCGTGATTCATGATTCCTGCATCACAAGTCAGATTTGTAGACTGATATTCTCCAGCTCCTTCTGCTTTGAAGAGTGGGATACGTCATGCTGGCATTAGGTGGGAGAGAGCTGTAGTCTGTCCAGCAAGCTGAAGTATGAAAGTAGAGCTGCCATCTAACCAGTAGAAGACAGCTGGCTTATCAGTGGCCGCAAGCACGATGATGATGCATCTTGTTAAGAAGAAGAGAACCTGTCTAGTCGTTGAGATCTTTGATGATTTGTGCTAATAGGTCATCTATTTGTTGTGGCCTTTACTGATATTCAAGGGCCATGTTGTGGTTGATCCTGGTTCTAGGTCAACCATCTGGATATGGACCGGATATTACTGACTATGACAGTTTATGTTTGTATGTATATTATTATTATTATTAATATTTCATATTAATATTAATGTGATTAGTAGAATTGCTTTCTTTAGTTATTTGGATATGCACTTTATATGTTAGTTATGTATGTATGTTTATATTTATATATATATATATATATGTTCAAGTAAAACATGTTCAAAATTAAAAATAAAAAATAACAAATTTTCATTTTGATTTTATTTATAAAAATAATAATAATAAATAAAAAAAAAAAAACAATAACAATATTTGGCAACTACCTGAAATAATAATAATAATAATAATAATAATAATAATAATAATAATAATAATAACATTTTTTTTATTTAATTTAATTTTGTTTTATTTCAGGTGAAGTTTTTATTTCAAGTAACTTTTTTATGGTTTTAGTTTTAATTAATTATATTATTATTATTATTATTATTATTATTATTATTATTATTAATTATATAGTAGCTTGGGTGGTTTATGTGTTATTTTGACTGCTGATTTATTTAAAGATATAGAAAAAGAAAAGAAAAAAAAAAAAACCTCTGGGTATCACAAGTGACTCAGCAACTATATTTAACTATATTGTTATTTTATAACAAGTTTTAAATGTGAAAATTAGAAAACAAAATCTGATAATATTGCAGGTGGCAATATTTGCTAAGGTAGAACTGGTAGATTACAGGAGCTTCAAAACAAACTTCAAGAGACATGTCATCTGTCAGGAGCTAACAGGCCATAAAAGCAACTAACAAGCAACTAAAACATCTTAACATATATCCAAAAAAGTTCTTATACTCCTTAAAGCTGATCAATACATCAATACATTTTCATTGTTCATGAACAGCCATTCCAGCTGTAAAACACACATTCAAAGGTGTCAGATTCTTGCAGCTTATAGCTTGTTGAAAGTCTGTTTGGTTGTTTCTGTCATAGGTCATAGGGTCAACTTCATCAGTATGGGACTGTGGAGAACCCCTCTGTTCTGTCCTGAAAAAGAGTCATTACACCAGGTCCATTACTAAGCTGTTCCCTGGAAAACACATCATCATTATCTTCTCTTCTTTTTTGACTCTGTGCTTTCTCCATTATCTCTCCTCTATCCTCTATTAGCATTTCAGTTTCTCTCCAGTTGTAACAGAGACGTCTGTTTGAAGACTCTGTCTGATTTTTCGTGCCGCACATCATCCAAGCACCCCACAAAATAGCTCTGCTGCCATAAGTCTACTCCACCTTTTCTTCCTCACTTCACCTATTTGCATTTCAAAAGCACACAGTGGATATGTTGGATGATGCACACGCTGACTGATGTAGTTGCATGTATGGCTCAAGACTTCATGGCCAGGAGCCCAATGATTCAGCTTGATTTAACTGTTTCCATATTGCAGCTTGTGATAAAAAAAAAAAAAAAAAAAAAAGAGTAAAGCCTTTCTTAGAAACCAGAATTGAGCCTTTTGTGATGGATATGTTCAGACTGACTAAAGCATTATGCACACATGTTGGACTTTTACAGTGATTTCTGCCATCTGAGACTCAATTTGAGATTTGTTTTCAAAAGCAAAATTGGAGGTCTTGGATCGTTTTCTGTCAGTGTCCGAAATGTTTTGGCCACATTCCTGCAGTCTGACAATGTGATGCAGCAGGAGCCAATGGGAGCACAGCAGTTGATTACATAATCAGGTGTTTCTTCACCTAAAAGAGATTTCAGCTATTCCTTTTTGTTATATGAAGGTCACATTGAAACTTACTTTTTACTATAATTTTTTTTTTTTAAATGCCATTTACATTTAGATTTTACTACATTTTAGTGTGTGTGTGTGTGTGTCTGTGTATATACATACATTTTTTATTTATGTTTTGGTTGAAAGTGAAATACATACATACGAAAAATTATTATTTAATTGTATGCATTTTTTTAGGATACATTACATAGTCATCTGTGAAAGCCATGAGACAATAAATAAATAAATAAAATAAAAATAAACCACCACAGAATAGCATTAAGCACAGATTTGCAATGGTGGAAATGACACTGTGGTGGGATTTTTCATGATTTTCTGAAAAATTGCAAAAATGACAATTGTCCTGTAAATTATGTATGGTGTATCCACTAATAGACATTGCTAGTGGACAAAGAAAATAATTGCATGTGTGAGTTTTAAGACACCCAATCTTTGCAACTGCCACAGAAGTTAGTAAAAAAATTCAAAGCAAGCATGTATGACCATTGACATCCTGTAGTCTGTCATGAACTCTACCCAAGATCTCATTACTGGCATATTGAACAATCTGACAACTGACAATCATAATGGACATCATTTAGTGTACAGCCAGCTCAAGTGAAGAAAAGAAGGTTGGATGTAGAAAAAGAAAAGAGAGAAAGAGGAGACTGGATGAATGGCTATCTAATCAGAAGCCACATCCTTAACACTCACATTACCCATGAACCTAAGAGAGTCAGCATACGCGCCACGCATCCAAACTGCCTCTAAATAAAGCATGACATCGTGCAGAGCCCCTATCTCACAAAATCTGGAACTTTCCCCAGAAGAGTCAGAGAAGTACACAGAGTATTAAGGGAAACATTGGGGAGGAGAAAAGAAAAGAGTGAGGGAGAGAGAACACAAGTGTGTCATCCACGTCTGGTGGTCTGGACATCATCTTACATAACTGTCTGGCTTCAGCTCAGTGACATGAGAACCTATAGCGCTAATGACACTAATGCACTGTGACAGACTACATAGAGCCTTGGACTCTGGTGGGACCGATGCCGGACTTTGAGTGGCATTTGGAGTCTCATGAGCCAAACCAAGCAACAGAAAAAGATGCCAACTCCGGCACATCATCTGTTTTCATATACATTTCCTTTCATCTTTACCCACAAACAATGCGGTGGATTAAAGGAATAGTTCAGTCAAAAAAGAAACTTCCGTCTTCATGCTCTCACTCTTGTGTCGTTCCAAACCTGTATGACTTTGTTTTTTCCGTCGAGCACAAGACTGAAATTTGAGAATACCCTGGCAACTGTTTTTATTATAATGAAAATGAAATAGGACGGATACTGTCAAGCTGCAAACTGAAAAAAAGCACCACAACATTATCCATATAACTTGTGTACTTTATTCAAAGCATTTTGAAACCATGTGGTAGTTTCGGTCACAGGACAATATATTTTTATGTCAGTGATGTTCAAAAATCAGATTTTCCAGAATTAATGACATTTTTTTTGGTGATAATTTCCCATATAGTTACTGAATGGCTTGACAAGACTTTGCATATACAGTACAGTGGCATGCAAATGTTTGGGAACCCCTTGCAGAATCTGTGAAAATGTGAATAATTTTAACAAAATAAGAGGGATTTTTTATTTAGTACTTTTCAAAAATTCACAGAAAAAACTTTGGAAAGATGAGTAAAAGATGGCTTAAAATACTGCTCAAAAGTTTGGATTCAGTGATTTTTTTTGTAAAGTTTTTGTCTCTTATGATCACCAATGCTGCATTTGTTTGATACAGTAAAAAAAAAAAAAAACACCAAAAACCTAAAACCAGTGATATTTTGAAATATTATTACAATTTAAATTAACTGTTTCTATTTGAATGTATTTTAAAATGTATTTTATTCCTGTGATTAAAGCTGAATTTTCACACTTCAATGTCACATGATCCTTCAGAAATCATTCTAATATGCTAATTTGCTGAAAAACATTATTAAAGTCTTTATTGTCACGTTTGATCAAATAAATGCATCTTTACTGAATAAAAGTTTACATTGCTTGAACAGTAGTGTAATTTTGTACATTGTAGAAATGTGCCTAATATAATTATGGTGTATCAACAGCTTGGAAAGATATGTTTGTAAGAACAAACAAAATGATGACTGACACTACATCAGCCCACCCGAGACAATCCATTATCCTTTGTAAATCTTGAGCTGTTGTGTCTGTACAGCCTTGTTTTTCTTGGGAAAAACCAAAGATGTCTCAGTCTTTAAAAAAGTCCAAGGTAAGATGGCAAATTTGTGTGGTCTTTGTGAAGACAGTGAGTTAATAGCTTCAAGAAAAGAGTGTAAAAACCTGGCATGCATAATTGTCTCTGGCTCACATTCCTTTTTCTCCATTCCCAGGTTGCTCACAATGGCCTTATTTTGGAAATGGACCACCCAACATCAGGAAGGATAGCAGTGCCAGGTTTGTATAGAATTTGCTGTTGGTGAAGTGCAGAAAATTCTCAAAATTTTGATCATTTTTTAAGCATGTATTTCCAAGGTAAAACTAAAATGTGGTGTTCTTGCATATTAGAAACCAGGGTAAAAATTAATGGGGGCTTGTGGCAAAATGATGCCAAAATGAACAAAAATGCCCAACAAATTCAAGATAAAAGGTGGAAAAGAATGCACCAGCTTAATTAAAGGGGTCATATGATGCTTTTTTAAAGATCATTATTTTGTGTATTTGGTGTAACAGAATATGCTGACATGCTTTAATGTTCAAAAAACACATTATTTTTCAAATACTGTACATTATTTTAGGTCCTCTATGCCCTGCCTCTTTCAAACGTGTTGTTTTCTACAAAAATTCCCTCCTACTGACAAGCGCAGTCTGCTCTGATTGACTAACTGACCCAGTGCATTGTGATTGGCCAGACATCGCAAGCACTCGTCGGAAATGTAACGCCCCTTTCCATAATCGTGAGCAACTTTCAAAATAAATGTAAAGACATTAATTACCATCAGTTCAAGACTAAAATCCTAACAGATTCCAGTCACAAACACATCTACTAACCTAAATGCATCTACTTTCACACAACCCTCAATAGCAAATACTTAAACTAATAACAAAACACACACACCCACGCGTGCACACACACGACGATTTGAACATTCAATAGCAAATACTTAAACTAATAACAAAACATACTTACAGTAGCTGTTTCAGAAGCGCCAGATTGGTTATAGCAAAGTCAGAATTACCTCCTCTCCGTTCACGACGTTCACGTCGTCCATAAAATGCGATGCTTTTCTGTTGTAAGTAATCTTAAAGATTCCTAAATGCATCTACTGTCAGAAGGCCAAATAAAGTGCTTTTGCTTTCTCCTAGATACACACAGCATCTCCCTGACACAGCTGCTTCAACACTAACTGCAGTTACTGAAACCATGCCTTCTTTCTTTGCGTGAACATTTGGGCGGCATTACGCAAATATTTCCACATAGTGATGTAGAGATGTGGGGGCGTGTTAGAATGAGCCATTTTAGTGGGGCGTGGCCAGGGCCGTCGCTAGTGGGGTGAAAGGTGGTGACGATTATAGGGGCCCACGGCTGATTGGGGGCCCACGGCTGATTGGGGGGCCCCCGGCGATCTCAACCGTCTGGACGCTCAGGAAAGTTGACAGGCCACTGCTGCTTATCATTTTCACGTGGTTTTAAAACCTTGCCAATTTAAACATTCAAAATGAGTTTAAAAACCATCCAAACACAAGACGGCGGAAAAGCTGAAGTGAGTAGCTGGTTTCTCGCGCCTGTGTTCGGTGCGCACGCCGGAGAGCCGCGTCCTCACAGACAGCAACACTGAACCGAGCTACCCATTGTGAAGTTCTCCTCGAACTTCCTCCTGCACCTGAACGAACAAATACAAATCGCAGTTTAAACAAACAGAAAAGGATTGTGAAAGAGCCCAATTCAGCACCCGCGGTGTTCTGGTGTTCAGGGCTCACGCAGAGAGAGGCTTCTCAAAACGCTTGAAAACCGAATTTGCCTCTTTTTGCTCTTGTACATAAAGCATATGTCAAAATATCCATCTTAGAAAGTATGTTCGAAAAAACTGTTGGTTATGTCTTAAGTGAAAGTAAACAGTGGAGAAAAAAATCGGATGTGTAAGGAGCCCCTAAAGGTTCATTGTGGTGGAAAAAAATCAGAGTGTGTGAGGGTGGGAGAAAAAAAAAAAATTTTTTTTTATTTTTTTTGCGTTCTCTCGCAAAAAAAAAACTTTTGCGTTCCCCTCGGAAACTTTTGCGTTCTCTCGCAAAGATATTTGCGTTCCTTTTTTGCGTTGCTCGTCGCAAAGATATTTGCGCGCAAAGATAACTTTTGCATTCCCTCAAGAAACTGCATTCTCTCGCAAAGATATTTGGCGTTCCCCTCGCAAACGTTTTGCGTTCTCAGTCGCAAGATATTTGCGTTCCCTCGCAAAACTTTTGCGTTCTCTCGCAAAGATATTTGCGTTCCCTCGCAAAACTTTTGCGTTCTCTCGCAAAGATATTTGCGTTCCCTCGCACAAACTTTTGCGTTCTCTCGCAAAATTATTTGCGTTCCCTCGCAAAACTTTTGCGTTCTCTCGCAAAACCAGCTGAGTTCGGACAAACACTTCCTGTTTACTTTACAGCTGTTGGTTATGACTCCAGTGCGGCACATTTTTGTTCATTATGATTTTTTCTTCAAATACATTGCGAATATGGAAAATGGAACATTTGGATTTGTGATGAAAGAGAGCTGTACGTGGAGCCCAGTTTCGCTTTACATTAGGTTTGGGCTTGTTCAGACTATTCTGGGGCTTGTCTGCTTTCCTGTGCATAATAGGCTATATTTTATTATAAACTGTTTACCATATTTTGGTTTTAGCCTATATAGCCTACTGTCTTTGTCCAGCTTCCCTTAAGGATCCTTTCATATCCGATGGTTTTAAAGTGGGGGAGAAACTTTTTTTTTGCTTTACTGATAGCTATTAATAAGGTTAAATATTACAATTTTTATTAGCATTAATAGTATTTATTGAGGCCTCCGAAATTGGGCCTCCAATGTCACTGTTATAGTAGCTACATCCACATTAAGTGTTTTAGAATGTCCCAAAACCATGTCTTAAACTATAGGCAAAGCTGACTGTAGCCTATTTGAACTTGATCCCAAGTTTAAAATAAAACTCTTTCTTTCTGTGAGGGATAGCCTACGCTTAAAGTGCAGTTTACCAGGTTACATTCATATTCTGGGCTATTCTGCTTGTCTGTCTACTTTAATAATATGGTGTGTAATCCGTGTACTGAAATTTAGTCATCCAGTGTGTAACAAACGTTATAGTCACGGGAAGAATAAGGCGGGAACCGTGCGAACATTCAAACAAAACTTTAATAACAAAATATACGTAAAAGACCGCCACCAGCCCCTACTCGTGGACGACTGTCGCACACAAACAGAAACAAAACACAAAATAAAGTCCGAGCCTGGTCCTCTATCGTCCAACACTGTCCCCTCAGTCCTCTCCTTCGCGGGACTCGTTACCGGTGAATGGCGCAGTGCTCCACCGGCCTCGCTCCATTCCCACGGCTCTCACACAGTGTGTTTTACATTAAGCGTTTTAGTATGTTCCCAAAACCGTGCCGTAATAAGCATGCACTGACAATTTCTCCAAGTTCAAAAAAAAACTCTATGTACCGCTCCATTGTGAACTTATGGAGCTGTATAAACCACTACAAGCTGTAAAGTAACACAGGAAGTGTTTGTCCAAACTCAGCTGGTTTTGCGAGGGAACGCAAATAATTTGCGCGAGAGAAACGCAAATGTTTTGCGAGGGAACGCAAATAATTTTGCGAGAGAACGCAAAAGTTTTGCGAGGGAACGCAAAGTTTTCTCGATGTCACAGGGAACGCAAATGTTTTGCGAGAGAACGCAAAAAAATAAAAATATATTTTTTTCCTCCCACCCCAAATTTTTTCACTCCTCTGATTTTTTTCCACCACAATGAACCTTTAGGGGCTCCGTAGATGTGTATTTTATTGGATGCATTCATTGTCTCTTAAAGTGACCGCGCCTAATTTAGCTACTAGCTGCTGTAATGTTAATCCAAGAAAATGAAAGGAAGAAAATTACTCACTGCTCTCGACAGAATTACTTTGTAGTTTTAACAAGAATAAATGCACAGTCAAACCAACAATTATTCAGACACCAGATATAATTTTAGATTTTGTTTTTTTTTTTACTAGTAGGTGCAGACACTATAATTTATATGAAAGTGAGTACAAAGCAAAATAAAGCGAACTGTGAGATATTTTCATACAGTGAACTAGTGAAACTGATTAAAAAAAAAATATTCAGACACTTTGACCTGACCATGTTTTTTGTTTATGTTTTTTTCCTGAATTGCTACCTTTTCACACCACAGACTGAACAAAATTAAGCATTGCTTGGTAATTAGTCAACAAAGTATTGATAGATGTGTAAATATTGTCATACTAACAGCTGTCTGAAGTTTTGGTTGATTGTAGTCCATTACACACATTTCTATCAAAGTTATCTAACATTATCAAGATGAATTTGTTCTTAGACAGTTTAACTTTGAGTTCTTGTCATATTTTATTACCATTTTCTAAACTATAGCAAATAAACTGTAATAATGTAGAAATGTTGTAGGTGTCTGAATAAATTTTGGTTTGATTGAATATTTATTTTTTACAGTGAAGACTTAAGCAGTGCTACTTTTACATTTAATTATTCGGTTTCTGTACCTGGACACAAACTTGAATAAACTAAAACATTGTGTAAATAGCACAAATAAATAAATAGAACAAACATACAAATTAAACAATTTCAAACAGGGCCCACTGTTACAACCTGCACCGGGGCCCCACAAACCCCAGCTACTGCCCTGGGCGTGGCAGAGTCTTAACTTTGATAAAGAATATCTCTTTGGATTTATGACTTTAGTCTTTGCAACTTTACAGATCTTCTTCATGCACCAAGAGCTTGTAACACTCCAAAGAGAAAGGAAAAATTGAAATCGCATCATAAGACCCCTTTAAACTAAATATATTATGGCTACCACAGCTAAATTAAATATGAAAAATGTTCATAGAATTACATCTACACCTGTGCACATTGCATCAGATTGCTTTTTTATGCATTGTTTTTGCAGCATTAAAGGGATACTCCACCCCAAAATGAAAATTTTGTCATTAATCACTTACCCCCATGTCATTCCAAACCCGTCAAAGCTCCGTTCGTCTTCGGAACACAATTTAAGATATTTTGGATGAAAACCAGGAGGCCTGTGACTGTCCCTTAGACTGCCAAGTAAATAACAGTGTCAGGTCCATAAAAGGTATGAAAGTTGTCATCAGAATACTCCATACTCAATCTGGGTCATATGAAGTGACGGGAACATGTAAGCGAAGAAAAAAAAATTAACGACTTTATTCAACAGTCTCCTCTGTGTTTCTCCATATCAATGTATGCTGCGTATGCTCTTCTGTATCATCCGTGCAACAAGGATGCGCTGTTTCTACATATATTTATCTTTGATTTGAAAGAAAACAGCGCATCCTTGTGGCGTGGATGATACATGAGAGCATACGCACAGAGGAGACTGCTGACAAAGGAATTGTTGAATAAAATTATTATTTTTGTTTTCTTCGCTTATAAAAAGTGTTCCCATCACTTCAGTGATTAATTACAAAATTTTCATTTTGGGGTTGGAGTTTCTGAATGCAGTGGCCAATCAGAGGTGTTTAGAAGATGCCAGGGCTTTCTTGAGTGCGAACGAGATTTTCGCAGCTTCAGTGATTATAACGGGAGTTTTTGCATAATTTGCATTTAACCAATTATTAGTATTTTCTTAATCATTACCAATTATGCATTTAAACCCTAACCATATAGTAAGTACATGTAGTCAATTAATATTGCTCAGTGATTAAATGTGTAATTACACTGTAACAATGATACCTTATAATAAAGTGTAACCCTAGTAACTGTTTAAAGTATTCTGATTGATTGAAGTAATTGATTAAATGTAAGTATTTGACATTCAATACAACACGGATACAGTAGGTAATTGTGAAAATTGCCCTTACAAATGTAAAAATAAATAAATAAATATATTCTCCTGGAAATCAATTCATAAGGGCAAATATTGTCCCTTAATGGAAAAATTAATTTCTAACCCTTCAAGGAACGCATCCAGCCGAAAAAAATAATATTCTGACATTTTACTCAAAACATGTATGTATCTTTTTCATCAGAACACAAAAGGAAATATTTTAGCAGAATCCTCACACAGTTTATATTCCAAGTCTTTCGAAACCAAATGAGTTTGAAATGACACAAGGATCTTGTAAATATAGGCGTGATCTTCAGTTTTGGGCGAACTCTTCCTTTAACCTCTTAACTCTTAAACTTCCTATTGCTTTTCGACTTGATCTTTCCAAAAAATCACCCAGGCACTTAATCTCATCATCCAGACCCTTGGACTTTGAAGAGTATTTTTCCCTTTGAGACTCTCTTGTATCGAACTATGTAGAATCATTTATTTTGAGGTTTTATTTTGACTTGTCTTTGTCCATTCAATGAAATAAAAGTTTCTCCATTGACATGAAAGTCACCCCATGCTATTTCATTCTCCGGTCTGAGAGTCCCAGAGAGACTCTTTCTGAACTCATCCTTTCATTTGATCGGCTGTATGTGCAAAACAAGCGATCATTGATCCCCAAAACGGACAGGTCTGCGGTCTGCTGAGTGTTTTGCCCCTTGAAAAGAATGTTGAATGGAAAGACAACATTTTAGAAAGGTTAAATGCAGATGTTGACTGTTGTTAAGATGATGTACAGTCATTTTTCTCTCAGCAGCTTGATTCCTGCTGTTTTCGTGGCGCTTCAAATGTCAGACTCTGATGGACTTGCTCCAGACAGGTGGTTTTACTAACAGTGAATTTAGTTGCGGTTGGTAGCTCTGTAAACACACAAATACACCGAACTTACGTAGACACCAGCATACTGTACAACCCCTGCTAATGATCTATGCTTTGTCCCTTCAGTGACTAAAAAACAAACACTGGCAGAAATGGATCGCTAATGGTTTTGTCATGGCTAGTTGGTTAAACCTTGTAAAGAGTAATTTTACTTCCATTTTAATGTCATGTTGAAGAGCCATCCTCACCTTCCGCCCAATTTTAGCTTTTCTGCATGGAACAAAAATGCAGTTTGAGTTACTCGATTTCTGCATGCTTTTACAACCACAAAACAAACGCATTCTGTGTCAGCTGTCTCTGGAGTGATACCCGGGGTTATCAGGCGGCTCCTTTGATGGCTAGGAATGGTTGTTTACCAGTTCATTGTTTGCGGTCTCCATCCGAGCCAAATCAAGGGTAATTTTGAAGAATTTCTCCGAAAAAAGGGCAGAAACCACAACAAACACCTATTTCCATTCCTCATTCCTCGTCTCTGACCCATAAATTCGCTATTACACCATTACGCACACTCGAGGCCTCTAATCTTCCACAGCTATTTACATCAGATCACTGTCTGTCCGTGTTTTCTGTCTGTTTCCTCACCAGCAGCTGCACATGTGGAGCATTTCCCGCCTTTAGTGACTCTGTGATGTTATAAAACGTTTTGCAGTTGATAAGCGTTGCGTTTCTGAGCTTAGCGGTTGGTAGCTTGCTATTTATTCTCTCTAAACTCCAACATTGTTCTTCGCATCTAATGTGCAGAACCACAAATGGAGTCCTGAACAACATAGGCGTAAAACTGGCCATTATCTGCAATCGACTGCAAGCAAGTGTTATGTAATGGAGGAGTGTCAGGAGTGAATCAGAGTTGAATAAGACCGAAAAGGCTTGATGAATCAATCTGAGAGCAACAAGTGTTATCGGATTACATAATCGACAAATTACTAATGACCACAGAATAATGATTATATAGAGTTGTAGGCACTCCTTTGTGGGTGAAACTACAGGAATGCATGTTAAGAAACATCGTCCGGCTTTTTTTTTTTTAAGGCACCAGAGAGTGAGAACGAAAAGGGCTCAGAGAATGTTTTTTGTGTCGCTGATTGCGAGAAGCTGCCTCATTAGCGATTGTGCAGGACAATGTATTGTGAGGCACTTCCCAAAATAAACCCTTTTATTTAAACCCAAGGCCCTTGGCAGAAGCTTCTTGTTAGCTGAGATTGCGGTTTGAGTTCAAACTCCAAGTCTGTCCGGCTAAGGTGAACATATGATGATGTGGGAAAGGTAAGAGAGAAGTAGATTATTTGTGCATGTGTAGAATAATTAGAGCATAAACCATTGCAGCAGACTTTTAATTTGACTTCCTCCCCACAAAAAATAAATAAATATATAAATAAATAAATAAATAAATAAAAATTGTTTTTCAGAAAAAATATGTAGAGATTAATTTATTTCAGAAGCATTGTATAAGATATACTTAATTCATGATATATTCTCAAAAGCAGGTTTTAATATGAGACAATTAATTAATGTATTAAGAATGTTAAGATAATAAAACAAATATTAATTAAGAAAACAATTTGTTCCTGTTATGTCCAGTCCACATATTCATGAACATCTTTGGGGAAGCCAATTATTTAAATTTAACTGATTAATTTAAAGCAATGGTTTGGATGAAATAACAATAAATATATACATATTATGTATTTATATCATGAATCATGAACATATTTACACAGCTCATGCTATAAACCGTCGGTTCATAGTGACCACAGCTGTCAGACTTAGTGTGTGAAATGTTTGTGAGGAAATGTTCACCTGCACTACCCTAAAGCCTCAGACTGTATTCATGCACTACCACCCCCCCCCAAAAATATATAAATTAAATAAAAACCTTTATAAATGTGAACTAATATCATTTTGGCATTAAGAGTGTCTACACATTGTTTTGAAATCTGGATGAGGGATAGATGCCATCTTCGGTGGAGGTGTGTGATTTCTTAAGCATCTGTTTTCACAGAGTTTGGATGATTTTTTTTTTTCAAATATGCTTGTAGTTATTGTTGATGCGAATGGGCTTTCAAAAGCATATGTGTTTGGATTGACATGGGCATGGGCCAATACATTAAGTCCAAAAAGAACAACTAATTTGATTTTAAAAATCTTCAGCAATTTTTAGCTATAGTACCAGTAAGCAGGTATTACAAATAATGATTAGGATTAATGACCAATTAAAGTTAACCATCTGTAATTCTATTATCAGGGTAACTGCTCTTATAGTTCTTGGCATGTAGTTTTATAGTGCTGTTCAGTGAAACGGCCCACACCGTAGATTTCCCTCACTGCTGCTGCGAGTTGTTCTTTTCCTGAAGTTAGAGGGTTTGATGTGTTCCATAATAACACATTGATTTTTACCATCTTCTAGAACATTATGTAATAGTCGATGTATTCTGCAAAAAGAACACCTAAATGCTGGTGCACATTATGTGCTCTTTAGCTGTCAGTCCCAGAGAATGATACACCAGCTTTAAACTCTCCATCTCAACTTTCTGAAGTGTGAAGACACGGCGTGTGCTCTGATGTAGCGAGTCTCTCATGAATCACACAGTTCTGCTTTTTTGAAGTTTCTTTGCATTAAGAAGTGATGATCAATTGTCAGAAATGCACAATATATCACTCTACAGCCTGGAAGGAGAAGCAGAAAAAGTCTTGTCCAGGACTTTGGACGGTTATGATGTACATGCCGGATTATCTGGTAACGTGAGGCATTTACAGATCAAATCTTAAACCTCCCAATCTGCTTGTAGATCCACCCCAATCTCATCTCATGCTTGATATTTATGATTTTAAATTGGGATGATTATGACAAGTGTTGGGGGTAACTCATTAAAAGAAATGTCTCGGTTACGTATGGTAACCCTCGTTCCCTGAAGGAGGGAACGAAGATGTCACGTCGGATGACCGACGAATTGGGATATCAGTTAGATTGACCAATCTACTTCGAGTGTAAACTAAATGAGCCAATGCCCATTGGCATGCAATTATTGCATCCAGCTGCAGCTGATAACAACGGGAGCATAAAAAGGCAGCAGGTGCAATGCATACCAGGCCGCTCAGCGGTGATACCACAGCCGTGGCGATGGGATGTGACGTCTCCGTTCCCTCCTTCAGGAAACGAGGGTTACCATACATAACCGAGACATTCCCTTTCAGTCGGTCACTCTCGACATCACGTCGGATGACCAACGAATTGGGTTTCCTACCAAAGCGCCATGGATGTTGCCCCTTCCAGTGCCCTGTGCAAGTCACCTGTTCCCCTTCTTGGTGTAGGCCAGGGCTCGCAACAAGAAATTCCATTCACCACTGTCATAGCATTACCCACTCAGTGAGATTGGATAACAATCTGCGGAAGCCCCATCCTTCCCGAAGGAGGTCTCGGGAGCAAATACACATTTGTTTATTTATAATATATTTAGCTATCAAACAAAATAACTTGAGATTCACTTGCGAGTGCAGTTAAACAGTTTATTAGGAACAATCAAAGTTGACTTTTTAGCATCATTACTCCAGTCACATGATCTTTCAGAAATCATTCTAATATTCTAATTTGCTGCTCAAATATATATATATATATATATATATTTTATTATTATTATTATTATTATTATTATTACTATGTTGAAAACTGTTACTAAGTAAAACTGGAGTAATGATGCTGAAAATGTAGCTTTGATCACAGGAACAAATTACATTTTAAAATATATTAAAATAGAAAGCAGTTATTTTAAATAAAAAATAAAAAAATAAAAATCACAATATTCCTGCTTTAGCAAATGCAACTTTATGTATTTTGGATCAAATAAATGCAGGCTTGGTGAACAGAAGAGAATTCTTTAAAAAAAAAAAAGTATTAAAAATCTTACTGTTCAAAAGCTTTTGACTGGTATTGTGTAATGTTGAAATACATAAATGAACATCACATACCTGGCATTTCCAAAGTGTACATTGTTTATTTTACATTTTGAAGAGACTCATGGGAGTGTGTGCCTCGCTTGGTCTTAGCTGTGTTCCAGGTTCCCGAGTTGACTGCTTATTTGCATTGGCTCTCTTTACAACAGGTTCTTTTGCACTGTTATCCTCCCATCTGAAATAAAAATGTAAGCATACTGTTTATACAAATAAAGTACATTATTAACATTATTGTGATGGTCACTGATACTAGTACTAATTTATAGAAAAAAGAACACAATTACCACATAGCACACATTATCAGTGATATTTAAAGCTTACTTGATACATTTACACCTCAGAGGATCCCGGGTATAACACATAAAAAATATTTACACCAGAGCAGATATTCATAAACAGAAGCTTAGTTACATTGATAAACACAAGCATGCTTTGTATGTAGGCCTATACAATATATATGGTTATAAACATATACTGTATGGCTATATTTGTGAACAGAGAATAGCCTATCACAGTAAAGTTTTGTCTAATCATTCTTACTGACATTAGGCTAGTAACATTATGACTCATATTTTTTATATCGTATTGCTTTTTATGTTATAGAACATAAAAAAAAAACATCCTGGCATCGTGAGACATTTATATGCTGTGAATGAAACTTTATAATGGTATACTTGATTATACATTTAGTCAGGAATTATAGTTTGGAAAAAGTCTAACTAATAAAATGTGTAAAGTTATGTGAAAACCAACACAAATAATCCAAAAAAAAAATACTTAATCATGTTCATGATCTCTGCTGGATCAAGCCACTGCGTCAATAATCCAAAGGTGGTTCCCTTAGGGATTTGCCACCGCTGTGATCCTTAAACCTCCCGTGCCACAGCCGGAAATAGTTCTTGCCTGTTGGCCGCCAGGACAAGCCTTAGATTGTGGCAACGGAGCTCTGCCCCCCTGGAGGAAACGGAGCCTGGCCCGCAGCTCTGAGACGGTCATCTTCCGGCAATGGGAACATGACTCATCCACGAACGCCTCCTCAGCATGTTTTCCCAGACACGTGAGGCAGCGATTGTGACCAACATCCAGCGCCGGGTAACGACCGCATCCAGAAACGCACGGGTGAAACAGCATCTTTAAAAAGATGATCCGTCATCTTTACAAAGATGCACCCATTTATGGCTCTTTTAGAGAAATTGCTCTTTTAGGGAAATGCTCTTTTATGTGCCCGAGGCGCACAGGGGAATGGCCACTTGCATCACAACAGGGGGTAGTGCACCCTAAAGTATGCAACCCACTCGACACAGGGACGACCACCACTGAAGCGCCGTACTGCCAACACTAAAAGCTTCCAAGAGAGCATTGAACTTGTAGCTCACTGAAGAGACTTGGATGGAGCAGAACAATGTTGTCACTCGGCTCCGAAGCGAAAAGCTGGTATGCATTGCACCTGCTGCCTTTTTATGCTCACGCTGTGATCAGCAGCAGCTGGATGCAATAATTGCATGCCAATGTGCATTGGCTCGTTTGGTTTACTCTCAGAGTAGATTGGTCTATCGAAGTGATATCCCAATTCGTCGGTCATCAGACGTGACGTCGAGAGTGACCGACTGAAAGGGAATGTGAGTTACATCATCAGATTACTTTTTGCAAGTAACTAGAAAAGTAACGCATTACTTTTTAAATTTACATGAAAATATTATGTTAAAAAAAGTCATGCAAGTTACTTTCTTTACCCATTTATTCACTGACACCTCTCCTGTCCCTATGTTGAGAGAAATTGGGAGGAAGTGCAGAGGTAGAGACATTTTTTAATGGAGTAACGCAATGTTGTAATGCATTTCTGTTAAAACAAACCAACCAAATAACTAAGCAATTAGTTACTTTTTTTAATGGAGTAACGCAATGTTGTAATGCATTTCTGTTAAAAGTAACTTTCCCCAACACTGATTATGACTATGAATAGGCTAGTACTATTACAATAGTCAATGTGAGATGGTCAAATAAGCAGTTATACAGTTATGTTGGACAGCGGAGATGTAGGAACTGCTTGTGAAAGTTTGGAAACAACACGACTACCTGTATAACATATCTTTGAAAATGTATCACAGCCACAACACACCGGATGAGTGTAGAACGTTGCTAGTGCACTAGCTAGCAAATGTAAACATTAGCTGTTGAAATGTCATTGTGCCTTTGGCCAAATCACAGCCATGCTGATATAGAACGATATCACATGGCTACTTATGTGATAAACCATATATTATACTGCTAAACTGAATAATTGTCCTGTGTTTGTTTCATATCTTTTATCACTTTGTGTGTTTGTTCTCACATAATAATTTCAGCTCAAATCAAGTAACATATTAAGATGTGTGTGTGTGTGTGTTTGTGTGTGTGTGTGTGTGTATAAAGCAATACCTGAAAGCAATATTATAAACATCTATGTGCCCTCATACTGTGTTCTCATACTGTGCATTGAGGTTGGTTTGTTTGGTTTAAACTGATAAGATGTGAACTTTAGATGATTTGTCAAGCCCTGGTGCCTGTCATCTGTAACCTTATTGAAACATATACAACATACTTCAGAGAGCTGAACACCCCCGTCCTCCATCTCAGAGCCAGGCCCGGATGAAGGAATGTAGTCCTGAGGGAAATTTTACGAATGAGAAGGTACGGACATGAGCTGGTGGGAAAAGTCGTAGGCGGAGTGCATCTCCTCTGACGTAAGATTCCCAAACGCCCTCAGCATTCTCCTCTGGTCCATGCTGAAATGCCATATGAATTGACAGGTGAAGTTTTTTTTTTTTATTATCCAGAAAGGCCCCAGAAAGAAGTCCTGCTTGTCATTGTGCTTCATGTTCTTATCAGTTATTCAGCATTTGTTCTGATGCTGCAATTTATGGGATGTTCTTTCATGTTTGTTGTTAAGGAAAATCTATGGAAGCCCGTTTCCTCCAATGAAAAAAAAAGTTAAATAAAATAGGTAACAGAAAAAAATCAGAATTATAAATAACTCGCAATTTTGAATTAAAAAAAAAAATAATTATTATAAAAAAATATAAAAACTTACAATATAGTGAAGTCAAGTCAAGTCAAGTCTGCTTTATTGTCAATTCTTCCACATGTACAGTACATACATACAGAGAATCGAAATTGCGTTACTCTCAGACCCCCGGTTTCATACAGATAACACTAACAGTAAGCCTAAAAACATCTAGATTCAAATATAAAAAATAAGATATAACTGTATACAATAAGGGAATGTAAAAAAGAATCATAATAGTGCCCTAAAAAAAAAAAGGTTAATAAGGCAGCGCAAGGCACATGGCAGTATAGGAGTGCAAACCAGTGATCAAAACAGTGCAGAATAAAAGATTTTTAGTGCATAAAAGAAGCTTATGCGAATCGGAATAAATAACAACAAAGGGCTCAAAGAGCAGTTATTTAGTTAACTTACTGATGAAGGTGGTGATACAAATTGACGTCAGTTCCATGGTGAATGAGGTTAGTGACCAAGCCAATGCTGCACAAAGTGACTGTGCATGTCATCGAAGTTAGTGGGAGGGGGGTGGTGGGAAGCCTGGAGATGTGGGATTTACTTGGGGGGGGTGAAGGGTGGTTCATAGTTCAGTGGTGCCCTGGGGCGTTTCAAGGGCCTCCCTGGGGCACAGTTTCGGGAGCGAATTCAGTTCCTGACAGCCTGAGGATGAAGTTTCCTCCTTCACAGTTGTCTGGTCCTGGCCTGGACACCTCCGCACCTCCTCCCTGATGGCAGCATGACTGAAGAAGCTGTGTGACGGGTGGGTGGGATCACGTTGCAATGCAGAGGGGCTTTGCGAGCGAGACGGGTTACCATAAATGTCCTGGTAGGGAGGGGAGAGAAGACATCCAATGATCTGCTCTCACTATGCTGTTGCAGAGTCTTCCCCGGCAGGGTCCGTTGCAGGCGCCATACTAACAGTGATGCAGCTGGTCAGAATGCTCGCGATGGTGCCTCTGTGTGAAGGTGTACAATGATGGGGGGGTGGGCGCTCTGGCCTCTCCTCAGTTTGCGGAGTACAGACGAGACGCTGCTGTGATTTCTTGCCATGGCTGCAGTGTTGTGTCGGTCCAGGACAGAAGGTCCTCTGTGATGTGCACACCTAGGAACTTGGTTGCTGCTCACTCTCTCCACAGTTTGCACTCGTTGATGGTCAAGGAACATGCTGAGTGTGCGCTCTCCTTAAGTAACAACAATCTCCTTTGTCTTCTCCACGTTCAGAGAGAGATTGTTGTCACTGCACCACCCGGCCAGGCGGCTCACCTCGCTCCTGTAGTTTGTCTCATCTCTGTTGCTAATGAGACCCACCACACGTTGTGTCATCCGCAAACTTATGAAGAGGTTGGAGTTGTGTGACGGTGTGCAGTCGTGGGGTCAGCAGAGTGAAGAGGAGGGGGCTCAGCACACAATCCTTGGGGGCCCCAGTGTTCAGTGTGATGGTGTGGATGTGTGTGCTGATCGACACGTACTGCCTGAGGTCTTCCAGTCAGAAAGTCCAACACCCAGTTGCACAGCGAAGTGTTGAGCCCCAGCTCGATCAGTTTGTGAATGAGCTGTTGAGGGATGATTGTGTCATATATGTCATGATTATATGTCATAATTCTGAGAAAAGAATACAAAAACTAGAAAAAAAAATAAAAAAAATGTAAAAAACAAAAAAAAAACAAAACAAAAAAACTATCAAAAACCATTCAATACCTAGAAAAAAACAAAAAAAAAAAAAAAAACAAAAAACAAACAAACGCCAGAATTATGAGATGTACACTCAGAATAGCCAGAAAAAAACAGGCTAAAACAAAAACAAAACTTAACTAAAAATTAGAAATTTCAAATGTTTTCTAAATGTTCTGAAATCTAAATCATAGCTGAGTTCCAAATTATGCACTATACTCAGTGCATAAGTGCATAGTGTATGTAAGGGATAATGTACATCCAGCCGGTTGTTATCCGGTAGTGGAACGCACTTCAAAATGGCAGCGGGGATTCCCCCGAGGGTAAGTGCTTAAGCGAAGTTTGCGAGTGCGTGTCTAAAACTGGTACGCAGCCTTTGTTTTTTCCGGTTAAGTGCATCATCCGGGTATTTTTCTTTTTGGAATTTTCAGTGTGAACGCACTACTCACACTGTTTATACTAAAAACGTCATAGAATAGTACGTAAGTACGCACCTCTTGTTTCGTAAGTGTTTGCAAAAGTTCCTCATCACTGACCTAGTATTGATATTCAAAACTCTCCATACACCCACACTCGCATAAATGCGTGCGTATACATAAAATAATTTGTAATTCATTGAAGATGAAAGCAATCATTTCTTGCATTTAGTGAAGCTTTATGTATGTTCATCGCTCTTTCGAAAAAGTTAGAGCACATGAACAGACTCTTCAGAGAGAAATTCAAGAGGGAAACCGTTTCAGACACCAAGTCTTCCTGACAAGATGATTGGTAGATCAGCTGCAGTTCACGAAAAATGATCCTTTTACATCAAAGATATGTTTTACTTGTCTTTGGGGCCAGAGTTTGTGTGAAAGAGAGCGTTTATGTTCACAGTCTGTCAGATCCCCTCGCAACACAGAGCTGCTTTGACGTCACCCTGAGCCAGCTATCTGGGGTTATTAGCGCTGATATTGTCATAATGCCCCCTGTAGACTTAGCCAAGTATGCACTACAAACATCTCCTGTGATTCAGCAGAGACTGCTCTCAAATCAGAAGCCTTCACATTTAGTTTTCTGAACCTCAGTTTTCCTTCAGGCTGTTTGCATTTTAGGAGCATTTAGGTCACCTTCCACTTCTCACAGGGAATTTGTTTGTCATGTGGCAAGGTTTTAGAGGTTTGAGGTTTTGATGATTTTAGCTTTCTATAGGCAGTTTTAGGGATCAAGATGTTGTCACACCTTTCTGAATATTTTTCTACATTAAAAGAAATGTGCACATTATGCTTTTTTAACAGCATTTGTGGCATAATGTAAATTATCACACAAAAGTAACATTAAAATACAGATTAATGACATAAAAGTCCACAAAAATAAATAAATAAATAAATAAAAAAACATTAAAGGTTATAAGTTTTTCTTCTTCTTGAAATATCTTAAATGATTAATTCAGAAATATTAACTTTTTGGGAAGTCACATGACAAACAACTTATCATAAAATTTGTCATAAAACTACTATTTTTTTATTTTTATTTTGTGCATGTTAGTTACACCACATTACAAAAGATTTTTTAAAACATAATTGTTCAATTTTAAATGATTTTATTAAGAAGTTTTTCTTCTTCTTCTTCTTCTTCTTCTTTTTTTTCTTAATTATGATATCAGGACATTTCACTATTATTCTATTGACTTAATATTCTCCAAAAAAATCTGAATGAATTTTAATGCAAACATTAAAGACATGCTTATCAGAGGGAAGACTTATTCTTATATTTATCGATAAAATGTATGTATTTTTGAAATACATTTGGACTTTCATTCTGACGGCACCCATTCACTGCAGAGGATCCATTGGTGAGCAAGTGATTTGATGGTGTTACTTTTAAGAGAAATTAGTTTTTGTGCCATACATATGCGCTTCACATTAGTTGACCTCTTATGACATCCATTGTAAGCACGCTGCTTTTTTGAAAAAAATAAAATAAAATACATTTTATTTTGTGTTGTGGACATTAAGCCACAAATGCTGTAGATAGAGCTTCACTTGAATTGAACCTGAAACATTCCTTTAATACAGCAGGGCTTAGACTATGTCTTCTTGTGCCAATTTTGTAGTTTTATGTCGGAAATGAGTTTTGGCTTATGCTTTTGAGTTTCCCTGAATGTGGACTTGGACAGTAAGGAGTCTCATAATATTATATGAAAGGTTTTGCAACTGTTTGATTGGCCATATTCTCTTTTTAGTACACACAGAAACTAACCCATACAAAACCAACCAAAATTAATTTCAGACTTAAAAAAAAAAAAAAAAAAAAAAATCAACTTCGACTCATTGTTTTCAGAGATCTTCACCATCTCCATATCTTTGCTGTCTCAGTGTACAAAGGCAGCACCTCGTACATTATTTTATTCAGATATGAGTAGGAGCACTTGCCAGCTAGTCTGAATTCCTTGCTCTTTTTCCTCATGCCGAATTATAACGAGGTTTCCCACTCTTATGTATGTTTCACATTCTCCTCTTTTATCCAACACCGCTTCCGTTTTCTCTCTCCCTCTCTTCAGTCATCATCTCTCTCCCTCGCCCATTAAAGATGCAGCAAGTAGTTAAAAAAGAAGCTGAAAGGTTTAATAAAAGGACTGCGAGGTGCTACTTGTTGCGTGGGCTCAAAGCACCTGAGATGAAGATGTTCATCTCCACTTGACAGCTCGAGCCTGCCGTTCCGGGACACATGAGAATTCACGCTGAATCTCACCCACTCTTTTTCTGTCTCCCTCTCTCTATCTCAAACTAGAAACAGAGCACGGGAAGAGAGATAAATGTGGAAGTTTCCACGTTAGAGAAAGCTGTTTTAAGTCAGATTTACACGGTTTTCATAAATAAACATTTTGATGTATTGACTGCTTACAGGTCACTAACATGCTTGTTTGTCTTGTGAATTATAAAATCGATATTTAACATCTTGGATATGGATTCAAATATTTCAGAGGGGTTTAACAAGGATTTTTTAGCTGGGGTTTTAAAATCCTGCTCCCAGGATAATCTTGAATAGTGCTGCCAAAGGTGTATCTGAATACTTCCCTATTATATAGTTGGCAGAAAAATAGCATGCATGAATAGTATGTTTACATCTACAGTATAAAAAGAAGATTACCCGGATGACATCCTACTTCTGGTGAAATTGTGAAATGTGCACCTGATGGACACTTTACTATTCCATGAGGCCACTGGAGGGATTTGTGAATGGCAGTGATGTGACACAACTGATGCTAAGTTATATGACAGTGACATTATGACAGATGTTACACATCCGGATTACATTGAAGGAATAGTTGCTGAAAATTGACTCAATCTCGGCCATCCAAAATGTAGATGAGTTTGTTAGTTTATTGACACAGATTTTAAAAAAATAAGATTCCATCACTATCTCAGCAATGGATCCTCTGCAGTGAATGGGTGCTCTCGGAATGAAAGTCTAAACAGCTGAAAAAACATCACAATAATCCACGAGTAATGCACCATTAAGACATTTCTAACTTCAAACTGTTTCTTTCAGCAAAAATACAAGTCCACAATCCATTATTACACTTCCTCCAGTGAAAAAGTCCATCGCCTGTTGTCAGCTTGCATCAAAATCTGCCAGTATATTTGTTTAGAGACAAACGGTGCTTGATCTGGGCATATTTCTCTTCTGATTCAGACCAGATGACTTTTTCAATGAAGAAAGCAATATTATGGAGAGGGGACTCGTATTTTAACTAGAAGCAGTGGTTTGAAGTTAAAAACCTCTTGATGATGGATTTGTTTCTTACAAATGTACTGTTTTTGTCTTCACTATACATTAATTGATGGATTGGAGTGGGGTGGATTACTTGTGGATTATTGTGATGTTTTTATCAGCTGTCTGGCACCCATTCACTGCAGAGGATCCACTGGTGAGCAAGTGAATCAGTTTTGATGAAGAATCACATTCAGGCAATCCAAAATCTAGATGACTTTGAATACATTTTCTGCAGGTTTTCAATTTTGGGTGAACTATTCCTTTAACTATATTTTAACATATAAATACGGGTAAACAAAAGCATAAATGTAGTCACGACATAAATTGCAAGTGTTGCATTCCTAACAATGGTTTTTAGTCTATTTTCACAATAAAACTAAATCTTTTGTCTAAGTATTTAATTTCAATGCTTATGTTAAATCAAGTACACTTTCCTACACTTTACACAAAGTCCTAGCTTTGCCTGTTGAAATCCCATCACTCTTTTACAATACTCAGGATAAATGATCTGCACTCTTTCTCCAGGGCCCACTGTGGTTGAAACCTGTTTCTCTTCACTTCACTCAGCACCGTAGATCTCCACAGGGAAATTCTCTTTCCTTCTTTCCTTCTCCTTCTCTGGTTTTGTCAGCCATGCAAAACTGGAGATGCTATTCACATACACAGTGCATACAGACAGTATATACACAACTCTGAACCTCACTTAACACATTTGACAATAATTGGAATGCTGCTAATGTGAGCCAGATCTCATCAACAACATTGGTGTCTGACCTCACTGATGCTCTTGTGTCCCACAGCCTTGTTCCAACACCTAGTGGGCAATTTCCCCAGAAGGCTGGAAGCCATGAGGGAGGATGAACTCCCATTGCCCATAGCATTGAAATATTAAATTAATGTTTTTAAAACAGTGGTTCTCGTCTGAAGGCGCGCCCCAATAGGGGAGTTCAGTGATCCTCCAGGGGCCACGAGATGACTTAAAAGTAAAATATATTCAGTTCATTAATATGAGTATGATTAATATGTTAAATAAATAACATGATAATAATAATAGTAATTAAAAAAAATTACAGCATCACCACTCTTGTACATATTCTGTGATATTCTGTAGCTGTTTCTCATTGCGCTGCGCCAAATACAGACTGAACCGCGGCTCAGAACACCCGACAGCTGCATGAGCATATGATATGCAAACTACAGCCCTCGGCTGGATAAAGGAAGCTAGTGTCACGCTAATAAATCAAGGTAAAGACGATTACAAAGACATACAGGAGTCGTCCGTTATTATTAATCTGCAAACTAACCGTGTATGTGCGCTCTTGGCGCACTGATCACTATAACATGATTTTTTGGCTTGAACGCAGCTCAGTATATTTTGTCAAAATTAATGTACAGTGAGTGTTTTATAATGGATGTTCGCCGAAGAAGCGTGTTTAGGAGAAGTTTGTGAGGATCAGTGGTGTTTATGTTCATATGGGCATCAGACGCTCCAAACACAGACACAATCGTGTTCTGACAGAGGAACTGTTCACTGATGACGTAGAGCCACCTTCAGATCACTGAGTTTCCACACATTCAGAATGCCCCCCCCCCCCCATTTCATCAGAATGTTTCAATTTTTCATTTGTATTGGTGTGTTTAGTGATTCTGAATTGATCTGTAAAGTTGTTTATATGCAGCCCGTTGGCATCTCACTGTGGTCTTGTTTGAAATGGCAGGTTGACTTGTGCTTATTCGTTAAAGTTACTGTACAATTGAGATTTGCGCACATTTAAGTACTTTTAAGAATATCTGCAGTGACATTTTTCACAAAGTATGTTTGCAAAAAAGAATGATGAATACTTAAACCTATCTTGAATTCGTTTTGTTTAAAATAATTACATGGAATTGAAAAGTTCTAACATTAGAATATAAAGGTTTTTGTGAATAGAAAAGGCTGGGGGGCTTGCAGTATTGATTTGGAGAAGAGGGGGGCCTTAGAGTATTATCTGAAAAGTGTTGTGCACCTGCTAAGGTGGTTTTAGTTTTTTAGCATGGTATTGTGAAATATTTGTACAATTAAAAATAACTTTTTTTATTATAACATTATAACTTACTGTCACTTTTGATCAATTTAATGCATCCTTGCGGAATAAAAATGTTCATTTATGAAAAAAAAACTATATAAATATAAAATATGTAACACATTAATCTAATAACGTTAATTTATACTTTTTAATAACAGATTTTTTTTTATATTTATTTGGCTTTTTATAAAGTGTTTGTTTTGAAGCCAAAGATAGTTTTCCACAAGGAGGACACTGAAGCTAAACTAAAAACATTTTGCCCTCCAAGTTCATTAGCCAATCCATCGGCTATTTACAGTTGCTAAGCAACTTGCTGCATTAATTTAGAATTCATTTAATGTGTTTGGTCACAGGTGTGTGCATGTCGGCTACAAATGTGACTCAGATTTCACAGCCGGAACTATCTGTGTCATACATTTCCATATACAGTATATGTCAGATAAAGTGGTGTAGATCAAATATAGATTAAACTAACCAAAACCAAACAGAAAGAACTATCTATAATCAACAGGTTGTCTTTCTTGAAGCATGGAAACTGTTATCTGCGAGGGGATGGAAATGAGGTGACCACGACAACATATTGTCACTGATATTTAATCAACGGAAAGAAGTTTGACTCAGTATTTTCCAATAGCGTGGGGGAATCTTCATGGAAATACCGGAAAACGAAGTTCAGTCTTTTTTCAATCAGGAAGGAAAATGCGCTTTATGGTTGGATGATGATATTTACATGCAATCAGAGGCCCACATGATGCATGCATGCATATCGCTCGGAAAATGTCAGGAGCAATTTAAATCAGCAGCACAGTTGTATATTTAGCATGTCAGTGTGGTTTACTGTAATCTTTCAATCCTGTCTCTCTGAGAGACTGTGAGAGAATCTGAGCTGACTAACATCTCACTTCAATGCTGCACTGATGTTCACAAGTAACTTATTTTAAGCTATTCCAGTCCAAACGAATGTCATGATGTTTATGTGCCTCACAAATTAAGGAAAAGGGATTCAATAATAAAGAATTGTGCTTGCTGATGTCATTGTTTATTTCAAAATGCATCCTAAAAATGCTGACTGCAGTTTTCATGGAAACTCCTTATGACTATGTGCCAATAAGAACTGAAGTGATTGCTTTTGGATTCCAAATCAGTCCTGATTCGGAATTGAGGGTGCAAACAGGAGGGTGCATGCAGAATTGCAATTTGAATTTGAATTATTCAAAGGAAAACTGTAATTTCTGGCTTTTTTATGTTTGATTGAAGTAGTCTTGTTTTACTGTTTATAGTTGACCATTCAAAAGCAAGATTTGTACTTTTGCTTACCAGGGCTACATTTATTTGATCAAAACTTTTGTGAAAAAAAAAAGCAAAAAAAAAAGAAAGAAATATTGTGAAATATTATTACAATTCAAAATAGCAGTTTTCTATTATAATATATTTTCAAATGTAATTTATTCCTGTGATGCAGTGCTGAATTTTCAGCATCATTAACCTGACTTTCTTCAACTTCCTGTGTTGTGTGACCAATTCAATTTGAATTCACGCTCATAATTTGAAAAGAAACCCTTATATGTAAGGATCTTGCATAAAATATCTTTCTTCACCACAAACCATTGGTCCCTCTTAATAATGACATTTAATTTAAATTAACAACTTGATTACACCATTTAATCTAATCTGATTTCATGCTGAACAGACCATTAGATTAAAGAACTTGTCTGAAGAACCCCGATTCTCTGTTTCCTGTAGTGCGATGTTCCTGTAATTGAGGTGTGGGTGATTAGTGACAGAGGTTTTTCCACTGAAAGACCATCCACAGCTGAATTCGGCCCTAAGTTTCTGTAAAGCATGCATCTAATCATCCGGTCAGACTTCTGAAGTGTGCAGTGGAGAGCGAGAGTAGTGGATGGATAAAGTTCAGAATGGGGGGAGAGAACACAGCGGGCTTTGTTGCGGTAGAGCGAGAGGCAAACCTTGGACCGTGCCTGCGGAGGAGAAGAGTGTCTCGCTCCCTCGTTCGCCACGATAACAGCTGAGGAGAAGCAGATGTGGAAGCAAGAGGCAATTATGAGCCTGTGGCCAGTCGATCAGAAGTGAGGGAGGGGAGATAGAGGATGTGGTTAAGGCATTGCTTCTAACTGCTGAGGCTGCGAAACCACACACACGCACACAATCATGTTTGAGATCTGTTGTTCCCTCCTTTTTTGGATGTTTCTTTTATTTAAATGGCCATTTGACTCTCATCTTCCTGTTGCCACATTTCCTGTGTGGAGTTTTCTCTGCATCTGTTTGGAATTTCTTATCTTAATTAATGTGAAAAGTCTCAATCGCCAGTACCTGACCGTTCGCTCTGTGTTAATTTGGGTTCATTGTAGTAAGATGAACACATTTTGTGAATCATCATGTCCTTGACCGAACTGAAGAAGGCAATGCATGGCAAAGAAACACAAATTAGATCTTTTGATAGGAATGAGATGAGAACAAATTAAGACTTTATTATAGTCTCCCCCTTCTTAATTCAGATTACATTATAGTACAACCCAAAAATGAAAATTTGCTGAAAATGTATTTGTTTCTTCATCAGATTTGGAGAAATGTAGCATTGCATCACTTGCTCATCAGTGGGTCCTCTGCAGTGAATGGGTGCCGTCAGAATGAGAGTCCAAACAGCTGATAAAAACATCACAATAATCCACAAGTAATATACACCACTCTATACCATCAAATCACAAAAATATGAGTCCAAAATCCATGACAATGCATCCTCTAATCCATCATTAAGAGGTTTTTACCTTCAAATCACCAATATATGAGTCCAAAATCCATGATAATGCATCCTCTTTCGAGACTATTTTTTTTATTTTATTTCTTTCACTGGAGGGAGTGTTATTATACTGTACATTATGGACTCGTATTTTGACCATAAGCAGCATTTTCAAATTGAAATAACTTGATGGATTTTTCCGTACAATCCAGCAGCTTTTCACTTCTCATGACATTAACCAATGGACTGGAGTGGTGTGGATTATTGTGATGTTTTTATCAGCTGTTTGGTCTCTCATTCTGACGGCACCCATTCACTGCAGAGGATCCATTGCTGAACAAGTGATGGAATGCTACATTTCTCCAAATCTGTTCCCATGAAGAAACAAATTCATCTACTGCTGGAATATGTCTGAGTGTGAGTACATTTTAAGCAAATTTTCTGCCTTTTTAAAAACCACAGAAAGTGGCCCAAAATGTTCTGGACAATTTGGAGTATTAAAATTATATATTGAGGCTAAAGCACACTTATCAAGCAAAAGTTACACCGAAAGATGTTAATTGAGTTTTAAATTGTAATGCAATATATATACTGTTGAAAATTAAGACTAAACTATTTGGACACTCTGCTAGGACATCTGTGTGAACGCGAAGAGAACTGACTTCATACATCCACAAAAAAAAATCAATAAAACACCAGTTAAATAAAAGTAAAACTGACTTTGATAAGCGAATATGTTCCTGTATCATGTTTGCAGTTCATATTTTGTTATCTATAAATGACATGCATTAAGTTTTAAGTGTGTCTTTAGTGTCCAAATACATATTAGACTCACTATCTCTAGGGCTGGATCAAATTGCACTTTTACAACATGCTGCTTCATGCTCATCTTTGTCCCACCAGAAGCACGCTGAATTAAAGAGAACAAATGGAAATGATTATGAGCTGTATAGCCTGACTAGAGACAAAATCTAAATAGAAAATAAGTGATTTTGCGCCATCACTTGGGCTTCTGTAGCCCCTGTTACCCTTCCAGTCTGTGATCTGTTGCATGTCTTGTTTCAGGCTGTTTGAAGAATGAGATTTTCCAAAGTGCCATTAATAACAAACGTCAGGCCTCGCCTCTGGTCGACACACACCATCTCTGTTTTGAAAACCGCATGTCTTTTGTGTGAGGCCCCTGAAAACATTTGAAAAAGCGCTGGATGTTGGAGGTTAAGCAATCAAGCAATCAAGACACATTTATGGGATCCGTTTGGCTCCGGCACTCGTGGGGAATGTGACCTGTAGCTGCGTAGGAGACCACACTCGTTCAAAGTAATAAGTAAGAAATGTGTGAAGTATGTAGGTGTGTGTTCCTTTTTGCGTAAAACAATTCATGAATGTCAGCTGCCTCTTTCCTTTTTCGTGGAACAAAAGTCGGTTAAATCGTAGAATCATGGGGGAGGAGAATTAGTTTCTATAAAATTAACAGGAGTAGAAGATGAAAAGAGAAGTAAGAAAAGGGAAGGGCATGCTAATACTGCCTAATGACAGCAGTATCTGAGTTTTGAGGAAGTGACTCACCCAGTTGACCAACTCATTTCACATCATCTTTCTGTAAATGCCACATTTGGATAATGTAAGCTGTTTATATTCTAAGAATGTATGTCAGTTGCTTTATGGAAGTAGCCTCCTACACTTAGCTGTCTTTGTTTAAAATTCATTGTAAATGTTTTGTATTTTGACTATCATGCTTTTTAAGAGGGGGTAAGTTGGGCCTGAATTGGGTAAGTTCGGCCACATTCAAGCTCCATTTAGCGACTTATTTTAGGTATTATTCATCCTTCTTGCATATCATGGCATAGATCAGAAGGTTTCAAACTGGGGTCTTTGGGGAGAGAAAACTATGTATTTTTAGTGCTTTCAAGGTAGATTAAAAAAGATTAAAACAATAAATATCCAAAATAAGTAAATTAAATAAACAATATAGAACTTTAAACAAATTTGATATGATTTAAATTAAAATATTTTATTTTCCATTTTTAAGAAGGAGATTGAGAGTTCTTCATACAGTTTTGTAACAAAATAATATAAATAATAATCAAAAATTTAAATTAAAATGTAAATCACATAAATGTAGATCACATTTATAGATTAAATATATATATATATATATATATATATATATATATATATATATATATATATATATATATATACATACATACATCAGTTCTTTCTGGTTCTTGAATCTGATTGGCTGAGAGGCTTTTCTAGACGTGCAATATTCTAGTGATAACAGCACTCCAACTGTTTCACTGTTTGTATCACTCCGCTTGCAGTACTTGTCACAGCGAGTGTCATGGCGGCCATTCAGCGCTCATAAACCCGCCGAGAGGAGCCTTGCCTCGGCCAGTTCTTCTGGAGCTTGTTCATTTGTTGCTCATTGTCTTTGCTGTTTCGCCGTCATTGTTAGTTTAAATCTTAGAGTAATTTTGTGATAGTGTTTTTGATTTCAGCCTGTGATATTTCTTGTTAAGTTGACCACGCCTGATTGACTATGATTTTGAATTCTGATTTTGAACTGTTAGCTATCGACTTGTATATATCTTTTGTAATGTTACTAAGATTATTAACGGAGGCTTGGGCTCAACTGTTAAACTGTAGCTGTATCACTTGTAACCTTGCAGCTGTCATTACCTATAGCCGAATCACAGCCGTGTTGATATACATCCATATCACACTGCTACTCGTGTGATATTGCTTTATATATATATATATATATATATATATATATGCAAATGCAAATGTATAGTAACTCAAAGTTTTTACTATTGGTATTCATGTATGTTTGTTGTTTAGGTGGTTCTGGAGGGTCACGTTGTATTTCGCCTTAGGCTCTTTGATTCAGAATTCAAATTTAACCCTTCATTGTTTTAAATATTTGCCCAAGGACCTGCAATCTGTCAGATAACAGCGACATTTTTGGACTTTGTTGTTTCCACACAGGCCCTGCTGTGCGCTTCAGTAGTTTTGAGTCCAGCAATCCAATGCCACCGCCTGTGATCGGACAGCACACAGTCCAGGTTCTCAGAGAAATGCTGGGCTACAGCGATGATGTCATAAACCAACTGCTAGCCGCAAGAATCGTCACACAGAACAAGGTGCACTGAGAGACGTCTCATTGACTGAGAAGAACAGCCCTGCAGGAAAAGAAAAATACTGCCTTCCTTCTCATCTTAGTGGTGATTATGTTGTGATTAAACTGATGAATGTTCATCAGAAAGGAAACTGGAGGTAAAAATAATGACACAAATGATCAATAATGTGCAGACACTTTATTCACATCCAGACTTGAATGCATACTGTGTGTTCAGGGTAATGGAAGCAAGTAAACTAGTCAGGCAATGCCTGTTCCATATTTCACCCCAAAATCAAAAGGTAAACAAATTGTGTAATATTATTGTATAAATGCATTTGTTTAAAATGAAGCCTATTTTTAGGACCATTATGATTTTCTTTTTACAGTACCATTCAATTCTCAGCAGTACCATAATAATAATAATAATAATAATAAAAGTATAGCCTGACCAATATGGGTTTTTTGAGGGCCAATGCCGAAGATATGTAGTGTAGGCAGGGTATTTAACAATTTAGCAATGAAGGACGAAATCAAGTCCCGCCCTCTCATTTCAGATGCTGTTTCACTCGGATAGACGTCACAGTAGAGAAAAAAAGACAATCACTACTTCACTACTACTTATTGGTGGCATATCGGTGACAGGCTCATATCGGCCAATAAAAATGCCAAAACAATATATTGGTCAGGCTCTAAATAAAAGTACTGCACAGCATATATCATGGTAATTACTTGTAGTACAGGAAAAAAATGTCACAATTCAAATATCTTGTTTAAAATATAGTTTTATGAATATTGTTCTATAATTAGCAAATATTTATTTTATTTCATTTTATTTTATTAATTTTGATTCAAACTTGTATTTGTTAGATTCACCCCTGCTGCTATAATGACAAATTAATTAATAATTAATGAAATAATTAATTCACAGTCATTTCATATGATTTGAACTGGCACCTGTTTTGTAGAATGGCCCAAGTTGTACATGTCATAATAAATATGACTGACATGTTTACTTATGTTTGTAAATATCAGATTATCTTGTACTGTATGCTTCCTAACATTTTAAAATCAGAGACAATACAGCAAGCAAACAAATTCTTGTTGCACTACAACATCTTATCTTGGGCCGAAAGATTTGTCTCTGTAAATCAGAACATGACATACAGAATGTATACTTTCCATGGACAATAAAATCACATTGTGTCTTATCTGTGGCTCATTAGATCTGAAATGGTCCAGAAGTGCTGTTATCTTCCGTTGAATATCTGTTGCAGGTGCAAGTTGAAGGCACAAGGTCACTTCAGAGTCCTATCAAGGCTTTTGGCCCTGCACTGATGTATGGTGGGATTGTTTAGCCATGCAGCGGAATAAGCACCATTTCTGATGTCTAACTGCCAAATCTTTCGTGTCCCATTTCCTGTAGCTTGGGACATTGAATCATAACAGAACAACACAATGAGAGTGAATGCAGAGAGGATGTCAAGATAGCTTTTGATTGTTAAACATTATGGTCAGCATGAAATGAAAAATCTATTTTCTATAGGCATGTTATTGATGTAACTATGCATATGTTTCATTTTTTTTATTTTTTAACCCGACTTCTACAATTATCCGCTTACAGCTGGCCATTTTCTTACAGTTGACCCAAAATTTGCATACAGATCTGCTTACATCCAATTGACAACCAAAGATCCAAGTCCTGCCCTACATTGTTTTGTCTTTTTTTTTTGCCAAACCATTTCTTTCAGATGTACAGTTAGCAACATAATACAGCTCCCAGCCTTCTTAGAATAGATTCATACAACCATACTGTGGTCTCCAGTTAAATGTCATCTATCAGTACATCTGCCAGTGGTTTCAAAGATGGGAATCTGCTTCTCACTCTTCTCTCCAGAAATTGCCCACAGTGGATTGTTAATATTCAAATCAGGTGATTGTCAGGTGGTTTGTCTGTCCAGAGAAAATGCTGAAGTTCATCTTGGTGCTCCAACTGTCCATGTTTTTTGATCATGGCACCGTATTATTCACATTTTAGCACTGGTGGCTTTAATCTGTTATTAAGGTTTTAGCAATTGCAGCTTCATAGATGTTGGCTTCGTGAAGTTCTCTGTGGTCGGTTTTTGTGGAAATAGGCTCTTCATGGTGAATACTGAAGTTTCTCAGTAGTTCTGAGTTGTTTGGATACAATCTTTCGTAGTGTGTGACATTCCCTATCATTCACTTTCAGTTTTCGACCACTTTTTGTCTTTGCTGATGTAATCTTACCATGCTTTGTGTATGTAGTCATAATCGTATAGGCTGTTGTTCTTAAAACACCAAACAATTGGTATGTTAAAGGGATACTCCATCCCAAAATACATTGTATTTTTTAATACAATGTACTGTACATTTGGACGGGATGCGGGTGGTTAGGTGAAACTGTAGGTATGGGGGCCCCTTTTGAAAATCTGCTTAGGGCCCCCAAAATGCTAGGGCCGGCCCTGGACACTGTTATTTATTTGGCAGTCTATGGGACCGTCTCAAGCCTACCGGTTTTCATCCAAAATATCTTAAATTGTGTTCCGAAGACGATCAAAGCTTTTACGGGTTTGGAATGACATGGGGGTGATTAAAGTGATTAATGACAAAATTTAAATTTTTAGGTGGAGTAACCCTTTAAGATTACAGACAATTCTGCATACAGTATATCGTCCTACACTGATATATAACCTAGGGAATATAGACAATAATAGGTAAGACAGTCGACTTGGTGTGTCCCAGCCTTTACGGTAACTAAAACCATCTGTGCTATAAACTTCATTCAGTAAAATTAATTAAACTAAACTCATAAAAAAAACAAAACCAATACATTATCATTTGTCATCAAACTTCATAAACCCATTATACAATCATAGAAAAAATAAACAAAAATCCAGAAAAAAATGCCAGAAAAATAAATTAAATTAACTTACCACATTAAATTATGGTAAGTTATATCAAGTGACAGATGGCTACCGCAAGGCTTTGGGACACCAGAACCAGTCAACTGGTTGAGCACTACTGAATCTCCACAGATGAAGTGCAGTACTTCACCTGCCACAGTTTGCCTACTGAATGCAAAAGACAGGTATGCATTTTCAGGTGCAGGAAATGTGTTTTGATACGTTTTGCTCAGTTTAATAAACGTCAAAGTCCTGAGCCTCGTTCTGACGACATTATGAGAAAGCTGCCCATCTCAGTCCAGAGTTAAAGAGAGTTTTCCTGATTGAGTCATCTGTTTATACTGTTCCAGTTCATTTCATCGGAGACTTTTTTAAATAAGTCCCTTGGACAAAATAACGCTCAAATCATAATCTGCACAAGGTTGCGTACTCAGCCCTAAGGTCCTTCCATTTAGTTAGAACGGACAATTAAGACTCAAACCAATAACCTTTTGCTGACATAATAATGGTGTGATCAAATCCCAGAATGTCTATGAAGAAACAGATGTCAGGTCTCCAAGGCTTCGCTGGGGAAGACTTTCTTTCCAGTCTAAGTTGGCCGTCTTAATGACAGCCACAGAGAGTGTCGGTAACAGTAAAGGTCAGAATTTGGCAAAGGTCAGCGGCATCCCCAGAGAGCACTGCAAAAACAAGTAGAGTCTGACTGTTAGAAATCTAGCATTACGAAGAGGCCAATTACTCCCCATGAAAGTGGCTGGAGGTGTGAAGGTTATGATAACCGGACTCAATCTCCTCTCCCACCACCAAAAAAACCATTTTTTTATTATTAACAACGCCCCTCACTACTTCTTCCACACCCAAAATCACAATACGCCCGGATATGAAGTCCGGGGAGAGCACTGCGAAGTGCTTTCCTGTTTTCAGTTTGTGTTCCGCTGACACGTTCGGAGAAGGAAACGGGTTATCCAGCCCAACCAGCTGCACATGACATTAGCCCCCTCCCTGTGGCCAACACTGCACCTCTTTGTCCTCAGCCAATGGGAGGTGACGCATGCCGGCGTCACTTCCAGTTTAGCGTGTGTACCGCCGCTACTACGACGAATGAAGCAACAACCAACCAGAGAAAAAATGAACTAAGCAGACCTAGAGTGAACCTGCGGTTTTAGAGATGGGAAAAGTAAAGAGGAAAAAGAAACTGAAGATAAGGATTGGAAAACCATCTGCATGGCAACCCGGAGCAGGCGTGAACTTCTTGGGTGCTTAAGTTTGGAGTTACCGGGTTGGTGGCCCAGTCTGAAGTTGACCGTGTGCTTTTGTGTAGTTGGAATAATCATTTTCTACGACTTGCCATGATGTTGTGGTGCCCAAATATGGTTGGAGTTCAGAGTTGGAAATTTCATCAAAGAGTTGATGGGGTTGTTTCAGTCGTTTCATCATCTACTAAATCAAGATTGTTTTCACATATACTTTCATCACTTATTCAGATTTCACTATTTGCACACATTTAGTATGCTTTTACCTCCAGTCCACCATCTACCCAAAATCCCCCTTGTATCGCATAGACACTCAATAGAGTAGTACCAGTGTTAAAGTACCAAGTCTGAAAGAGTCAAAATCATTACAATAATGTTTTAGTTTTTAAATGATCTATGAATCCCACAGCTTTTTGTCTCATGAGAGAAAGTGAATGTGAGAGTGTGAGTAACCTTGAACATCAGAAGACGAGTGTGTGGTGGGAGTGTGCGTCTGTGTGTGATTTCAAACGAACAGTGTAGGAGTGCTGAGAGGAAATAGCTGTGGTCTGGTCTGCACTGAAGCGCTGATGACAATCTCACACAGCATAATATATTTCGGACAGTCTGTCCTATAGAAGGAATGTTTTTAATAATTTAATTATTTTTATACATATTTCTTTAAATGTGTTTAGTTGTGTATGCAACTATGCAAATATACACATTTAAATTAATAAGATTATTTTTACATTTTATTTTTATTTTATTCTTGTATCTACAAACCCGATTCCAAAAAAGTTGTGACACTGTACAAATTGTGAGTAAAAAGGGAATGGAATAATTTACAAATCTCATAAACTTATATTTTATTCACAATAGAATATAGATAACATATCAAATGTTGAAAGTGAGACATTTTGAAATTTCATGCCAAATATTGGCTCATTTTAGATTTAATGAGAGCTACACATTCCAAAAAAGTTGGGATAGGTAGCAATAAGAGGCCAAAAAATGTAAATGCGCATATAAGGAACAGCTGGAGGACCAATTTGCAACTTATTAGGTCAATTGGCAACATGATTGGGTATAAAAAGAGCCCTCTCAGAGTGGCAGTGTCTCTCAGAAGTCTAGATGGGCAGAGGATCACCAATTCCCCCAATGTTGTGGCAAAAAATAGTGGAGCAATATCAGAAGGAGTTTCTCAGAGAAAAAATGCAAAGAGTTTGAAGTTATCATCATCTACAGTGCATAATATCATCCAAAGATTCAGAGAATCTGGAACAATCTCTGTGCGTAAGGGTCAAGGCCAGAAAACCATACTGGATGCCTGTGATCTTCGGGCCCTTAGACGGCACTGCATCACATACAGGAATGCTGCTGTAATGGAAATCACAACATGGGCTCAGGAATACTTCCAGAAAACATTGTCAGTGAACACAATCCACTGTGCCATTCACCGGCCAAAACGAATCCATATCTAAACATGATCCAGAAGCACAGGCGTTTTCTCTGGGCCAAGGCTCATTTAAAATGGACTGTGGCAAAGTGGAAAACTGTTCTGTGGTCAGACAAATAAAAAATTGAAGTTCTTTTTGGAAAACTGGGATGCCATGTCATCCGGACTAAAGAGGACAAGGACAACCCAAGTTGTTATCAGCGCTCAGTTCAGAAGCCTAAAAATAAAATAAAAATAAGTGAATTATTTCACACACACACACACACACACACACACACACACACACACACACACACACACACACACACACACACACTCATATATAGCAAGAACCATTAATGACCTCAGAGGGTTAAAAGACTCAGCATCACTTCAGCATAATTGAAGCATCACAAGTGCAGCTCCAAATACTAAGAAATTGTGGTTTAAAATATTTACCAATCTTTGTTTTACCCAAGTTTTACCCATTTGTCCACATCCTAGGTGTATATGACTTTCTTCTTTCAGACGAATCCAGTCGGAGTTATAATAAAAAATTGTCTTAGTTCTTTCAGGCTATTTAATTGAAGTTAGCGGCTGCTGCAGTGCTTCAGTCCAAAAGAAGTTAAATAAAAAGTGCCCATACATAAAAAAGGGCCTTCTGTAGCGAATCGATGCATTTTTGTAAGAAAAAAGCCATATTTAAAATGTAAACTGCAACATCTAGCCAAAAAAACACAACTGCTTATGCTAACGCTTCCGGTTTGCCAAATCCAGCTTATGGCATTTCTCATTCATTCCTATGGTGTCCGTAAACAGCGATTGAGTGTCGCACACATCTGATTGAAATTAAGTGACGTCAAGGCTGTAATATGATTGGTCATTAATGCACACTTGATCCAAGTTGACCATTACGCTTTCTCCAATAGTAAGTAATACATACCCTTTCGTCTCCCTATAGCAAGACATATATTGTATCTCTGATACATTCCATGCAGACAGTTCAGAAGGGAGCGCTACATTTAGTTCAGTGATAGTGAAGAGTTTATGAAAAATTATGTTTAGTGGTAATTAAAGGAAATTACAAATTAGTTTAATATATAAAGATACAAAACAAAAGGTAAGAGGATATGATGATATCTATTGAATAACAAAATTTATCGCATATCACATTTTTCTACAATATCGCACAGCTCTACCAAATACATTAACATTGTCATATCCATTACCATCCTAAAATCTTCAGAGAGTTCTCATGATAGAAGTTTATAAGTGGTGTAGGACCACACAGGCCAATACAAATAATCAACAAATAGTTTTTAAAATAGATGCTGAATGAAAACTAAAATAGTGCTTTACTATTTAAAAAAAAAAAGCAGCACTGAGCCATACTTTGCAAATGAATGAAAATATTAATTACTGATCAGTAAATTTAGTTCATAGTTCATTAACTAATGTTAACAGAATCAACTTTAAAATATAAAAATGTATTAGTAATTAGTATTGAAATTAACACACTATCAGGAACAATACTTCTACTGCTTTTATCAACCTTACCTAATGTTACATATGGAATCTTATTATAAGTGTTAACATTTCATATCAACAGTCATGTTTAAAGATGGTCATCTTTAAATATCTACACAAAGTCCATAGAATTGAAATTACATTCATATGGATATTGTATGAATACTCTCACGGCGAGCGTGATTTCACCAAGTACAACATGTTAGAGAGACCGACATTCAGGCCTGGAACACACATTTTCAAAGGAGAATAACTGACTGTAGCGTTGTTTCTTAAATATCTGCAAACATATTATTGTATTTTTATGCTTTAGTAAAGTCGAAAACTTACATACAGCACCTTTAAAGCTCTCTATATTAATCAGACTTTATTAGAGCCAACAAAAGACAAACGTTTTACTGAAAAATGCACAATAAACAATCTTCCAGCCCATGGTTATTATGTAACAACAATTTGGGACAAATGTAATGTAATTTAATGGAAAACTGTGTGAATGGCGCTCAATATGGATTTCTGTCGGCTGAATGCACATATCAGTTTGCTTTCTCACAGCTTTAAATCTGCAACTTCGCTGGCTAACAAATGCATTAATGTGACCAGGGCATAAACTAATGCAAATAAATTGTAACAATCATGACATAACCCCTTTGAAGGGGTCATATGATATGTTTTCATGTTTTCCTTTTACTTTAGTGTTTTCTATCTAAAAGAGAAGGCTGATCCAGACACTTTTTTTGGCCTTCCGAAAGTGGATGCAATTAGGAGTCAGTGGTTAACAATTATTTACACTGTCCTAGAACAGAACAACCCAAATGTTCGAGTGTGTGCAGGACATTTTATACATTAAAATTACAATCATCCACTTATAAAAAAAGACCCCATAAGAATAAATTACAATTCTCAAGGCACTTCTAAAAACAGAGCCCATAAGTATGTTTTACAATTTTCTATCGACTGTTTAAATGCAGGGTTTAGTAAAGTGTAGAGTAATGCATATTGTTTGTCGTTCTTACGATCACAAGTGCAGACAGTGATGGATTTATGTTTAAAAACGTAGTATCCTCTGTTCTCTGCTTATAACTGGTGGCAAAAGGACAACAAACATGATTCACTACATGTTCTGCTTCACACTGGATGGTCAAGTAGAGCTGAAGTAGGACACACCCGTTGTGATAGAGTAAATCTGGCGACTTTATTAACTCTTGCATTGGAAGCTAAAGCTCACGATTATGGTAAGGAGCGTTACATTTCCAATACATGCTTCAGATGTTCAGCCAATCACAATGCACTGGGTCAGCTGGCCAATCAGTGCACACTGCGCTTTTGAAAGGGGCATTGTAGAAATACATGCATTTTAGAAAGGCATAGAGGATCTTCAATAATGAACAGTATGTGAAAAATAAGGGATTTTTTTGAACATTAAAGCATGCTAACATATACTGTATACACACTAGGGCTGTCAAAAAAAAGAATTTTGAATATTCGTCGAATTTAAAATAAAAATCCACATTCGAATCATTCAACATATCATTTGAATTTTAGGTGTGAGTTAAGGAGGCAGCCTTATCAATGGCACACGAGATGTGATGACAATGTCGGCTAAGTGTCGTTGCGTTATAATGTTTTTTTCAGCCTATCCAGTTGAAGCCACTAGATGCTGCGCTGCTGCATTTTTGATTACAAATATTGCAGGGAAAGAGAATGTCAGTGCAGAGAGGATCTTGTTTACATCAAAACTGAAACCAAGCCGTTCACACAGAATGCATATTTTTGAAAAAACAAATCTCAACACTTAATGGCATTTTTTTCCCCCATCCCACTGCAGATCGCGTTTTTAAATGAAAAATGTACTCTGTGTGACTGGCTTTCAGCCCTTTGTATTAAACTATGAATACATACATGATGCTGTTTGGTTTATAGTTGTTTAAGCAATTTAATTAATTGTAATTGGTTTATAAACATTATTTTAAACATTATGCACTTTTTTCACAGATAGTCATGTTATCTTATGCTTGATGTGCCCTCTAGGGCCTCAGAAGAAAAAACAAAAACTACACTATACCCTAAATTAAAATATAATACTAATTAAATTCGAATATAATTCAAACTAAATTCAAATTTAGTTTTTCAGACATTTTGACAGCCCTAATACACACGTTTCATTGTTTATGTTTTAAATGCAGTGAAGTGTCCTGCTCAGTGCAGCACACAGTGTCACATGTCAAAATAAAACAGCACATGGTGTCAGTGATTCGCCTAGACATTGCTCTTGTTCTCGTAATGTAATGACCGCAGGACCTTCTCAGCCTCTCCAGCAACAGATGTAATCCGGGAAAATTATCGGCATGAATTTCTGCAGATCGCTGATCGCTAATCGGCAAAATCAATAGGTGGTCCACTTTTATATATATATATATATGTGTGTGTGTGTGTGTGTGTGTGTGTGTGTGTGTCTGTATTGTTGTTGTTCATTTTTTCAAGTTTGTGGCCTGTGTTTATTTCATTTCTGAACTGCATATTTCTTTCATCAGCAAATAGTCAGGCTATTTTTGACAGTTTGGCTCGTTTAAATCATGTTGTGGTTCCCAGTGTTTTGGCAGTTTTATTTACTCAGCAAAGCCAATTTTCACTTGCATTTTCTGTTTGACAGGTTCCTTTTGAACCTTGGGTATTCCTTTCCAGAAAGTTCATGAGAAGCAGCTGGAGTGATTCACTTGTTAGATATGGTCCGTTAGAGTCAATTCAGATATCAAATGGATTTGATCAACTGAGCAAAGACCTTTTCTCGTGTCATCATGTGACTTTAGAGATTCCAGGTGCTTAAAATCAGTTAAACTCTTTGCATGTCTCATTAAGTGGTTGTGACATTTGACCATTGTGAGTCAGTTGAGTGAATTAACTCACAACACGATTATGTCACTCTTCATTACGTTTCCACTTCAGCTAGTCAGATTATGTCAGTCTTCATATTGTTTCCACTTGAGCTAATCAGAGAACCTTTGGCCGCTCTCATAAACACGTAACCTCTGACAGGTTCAAGTGCAGTTAAATTGTTTCTCTTCTTCAGGACGACCTCCCTTAATGATGAAAAGTATTTAAATGAACCAAAACAAACCTAATTTTGTTTTTCAAAGCATACGTGCTTCAAAAATCAGCATGCTTCATCCACTGTGAATATTTCCATGATACCTGCTGCTTCCAAGCACTCCAACGATCCTCTTGCATTTAGTTTAGTGTACTTTAAAACTCTTGCCTGCCAGAGATGCATTGCAGGGAAGAATTTTTCTCTCATGGCTTGCCAGTTAAATCATGTATTTTTCTTTGCCTTTCAAGTCCATTGCGTCCTTATTGTGACTTCTCCCTTCAACATCTAATGAAACAGGCATGTTGTTTTGTGCCGGCTTTTGCATGCTGTCTTAGAGCGCATATTCATGTCCTCCCTTGCACTGGTCATTCTGAACTCAGACAAAAACCACACACTTCCCCTCCAGTAAAAAGGTCCCCCGTCCCCTGAGCCTCTGCGGCGAGGCTTTTTCCTGCTCGCCTGGTTATGGGGTCATTGCTTGGTTTGGCAAGCAAAACAGCTTGACTTCTGACCTCTCTGTATACCCCAGGGGACTGTGTGCCTGGGTGATAGTGTTTTTTTTTTTTATGAGCAAAGCACAGAAAATAGCACAGAAAATGGTTTGAGGAAGAGCAGTGGCTAAACCATACCTTGCGATTTAAACCACATCACATCGAACAGGTAAACTCCTCTAGTGGCTTTGAAAGCCTCACTGTTCACAATTAATGAAACAATACATGTGAATGTTCTCAGATGTCAGTTAATGGTCATATTGACATGTTGGAAAACAAATAAAATATTTCAAATTTGGGTGTTTTAGTGTTTTAATATGTTTTATTTTAAATTAATTAATTTTAATTGTACATTTTTATGATTCATTTTTAGATTGCCATCAAATTATTAACTTTTCATCAACTCATAAACCTTTACTTTACCCCAGTTTGGGAAACCCTGCAGTAATGTTGAGAACAAACTTAACATTTTATTTCTCTTTTTCTTTTTTCCTTTTAAAATAGTATTCCCATTTAAAGTAAATAAATAAATAATAGTAAAAGTAATCCAAAAGTAGTCAGAATACATTACCTGTAATGGGCAATCCGATTACATTACAGACTGCAATTTTCATTACATAGTTTTTAATCAGGTAACAGACTACAATTTGTAAGTAGTAATCTACCCAGCATTACTTAAAGCTGATTTGAGAACAACCTAAAACAACAACAGTGTTTAAAGACACTGCTTGGAGTGCTATAAATGCGCTCAGAAAACTTCATAATTAAACTTTTGTTTTGGCATTTTTCCTTGCACACTTCTCTCCCATAACAGAAGAACCATGAGAAGGTTGACATCGGTTCTAGTTGAATTAAACCATTTCTATTTGCACATTAGTATTGGACTCAGTATATGAAAACTTACAATATGTCATACAAGTCTCGTGTGGCTTTCTACATAGGATAGTTCAGTCTCCCAAGGACAAGTACATTAAACTCTCCATGTTTAGCCAACTCAAGCTGGCTTACATTGACTTTTGAAAGATCACAGTAAAATCACATTCATGGTAAATAATATAATTCACACTGTAGTCCACTGCCTTTCCCATGTTGATTACTCAGAAAATTATCCTCTTTTGCTTTTCCCCAGTGTCAACACCATAACGCATGGCATACCAAACACGCCCAAAACCCCACTGTACACAAATCTTCAGTAAGACCCTGGCATGAACATCTGGTCACAAGTCTTGCATATACATAAAACAGTTGAAGAAAAACAGACTCCTTGTACATTTTTCCAGCTGTACTTGATCATCCAATGCCACAGTGTTGTCACACATGGAGAAAGTGGATATGACTGAATCAGTGTTATTTCAGAATGGAATTGTACACAGGTGCTCCCTTGGGCTCATGCCTGATTGCTAAATGGCCCTGTGTCCTCAAAAGAGGAATTCATCTTGCAGACAAACTTTAGTAATGCTTAACCCTTCCTTCCCAACACCTCCAAGACCTTTTCTGATATGTAACTAAAGACGTGGGAAGCAAATTCAAAGCATTTGGAGAGTTCAAGCCAGGAAACGTTTCCTTCCTCTTTTATGTGTGAACAGACCCATTTCAATATAATGTTATTTGCAGTATATACAATACACCTTTTATTATATGCAAATTAGTCAGGCTGTTCATTGAGCTCAGCCCATGACAAGGTCATTGTTTTGATTTCCCAGAGAATACACAAATCTATTAAGTGTTAAAATATCCTTTGATTTGAGCAAATTTTCAACGTCATGTTCTTTCTTTTTTGTCATTTTTAGTGTGACTAAAATGCTGACTTAGTTAAAAAGAAATGAAATAATGACTATCGTTCTCTGCCTTCAATGATAGGTCTTTCTCTACTTTTGCTCTAGTGTTATCTTTATATGCAGTATGTATCTCTTAAATACATAAATCTAAAAATAAAACGAGTATTTATTTTATATTCATTCTGAAGGTACAGACAACATGAAAAGTGTTCAGAGTAATTCATCACTTCTCTTTATCCAAAAATGTTTGTACATGTTGGGCTGCACCTCCAGGAAGCTGGGAGTTCAGCTTTGGGCTCTGGGGTTGGGCGGGAATGACAGATTGTTTTAGGGAGTTCAGATCCACAGCCCCAAACATTGTCTGTCATGTTCTGCACTCTTCCTTAGACCTTCTTCTATCTGTCATGACATGGGCCCCTGGATGAGACACTTAACTTAGTCCACACATGTCCTATTACCTGTGTGTTTCATCTTTCATTTAGACGACGGCTGCTTCATCTGGGTGGTCTCCATGACTGACATGACTTAATCCACATGTGATGTTCCTCTTAGAAGGAGTGTGTGGCTTGGTTCATCAGTTGTTCATTTACCTGTCGACTTCAAAGTAGGACTTTATCACATGGTAGGTTCCAGCATGCTTCATTGGAAATGCTGAACAATGGTTCAGATTTAGGGATAATTTGGATTGGACAATGGGAAGCGTTGAAGTCTTTCATGTGGTGTTAGGAAAAGTGCTACTGAACAAATCCTATACCTTTCTCATCTCTCACCATCTCCCAAAGATTGTCTCTGAAAGTGGCTTTATAAAAATTCCTCCAGCGTCTTCTGTAAACGTTGTAAATTCCCTACTGTCTCTACTAATGGAGAAGATATCCCATGCTTACATTAGTTTAAAAGTGCTGTAGCTTTAGAGAATGATAAATTGCCTAGCGGCCTAGAACTTACTCCTTTCAGCTACGCCTCTACATTTGAGAAAGAGTACTGCGGAAAGATAGACTGTTTTACTGCCACGATCCATGTCTGACCAGACCTCACACTGCAGCTATGACTGTCCGTTCTCTCACTCCCACACACACACACACACACACACACACACACACACACACACACACACACACACACACACACACACACACACACACACACACACACACATATATATGTATATGTGTTTGTGAGCCAGGACTGGAAGGTCAACTGTCTGTTCGCTGTGTCTGAAGTCCTGCCATGGGTGTGTTCTGTTTACTGGGAGCTATGGGAAATGAGGGGTGGAACCGGAGTGGGAAATTGTTCTTGGAGGAGGGGGAGAGGATGCAGTCTAAACACCCAGTCCAGCTGCTTTGGCCTGTTGCATGGGCCAGAGAATGCAGCGCTCCCCTCGTTACATCATAGTCAGTGGTCCCAGATCCCACCGCCGCACATGCTGATACTTCTCACTCACTTAAGTGTGTCTAAGAACAGCAGCCATTCAAATATTTGTCTACTGGGTTCACTACGATTTTAGGGTGCCGAGATACAGTCAAGGAGTCAAGATCTAGCCGTTGTCTGTTTTTTTCCAGAGGTCATGGAGCCAATTTGTGGCCGGTGAGCTGAACTCTCAAGGTCACACCCAGAGCAGAAACTAAAGGATAAGTCTGAATTAGGTCTTCAACCTGGTCATATGAAGTAAGAGAAGAAAGGTTGAAAGTTGATACCCTTATGTCCACTGGAACTAATGAGTAGGGCTTCCTTTGACACAACTGCAAAACACAAAGAGAGCGTGTGTTTTTCCAATCAGAGAGGGAAGACCAGATGGGAAGCATACCGGACACCCCCTGAGCACAGAAACAGAGGAAAAGGCAGCAGGGGCATAAGTGATTCTGTCAGACACTGACACTTCCTATGAGCAATTTTATTACTTCTGGTACAACGAATGGAACCTATCTCCTGAATCTCTGTGTTTTTTACCTTTGCACTCCTGGTGTGTTTGAAACAAACTGTCCTCGTAGTTGTTTTTCCTCGAGGTACACATTTGGCTCCTTTTGATTTTCACAAAATAGTTGCGGCATAACTCACAAGCAGCTACTGCAATAAAATATATTTTTCTACGAAAACATCAATTGTCAAAATATGATATATTAATGGAGAGGGGTTGTTGCACATATTTTTTTAGAATACTGACATACGCCAGAATGTTTTTCAATTAAAACTAATCTCTCAAGGTTGCTTTTTCAGACTGGATTTTGATATCTTGACTAAAGTTTTGAACAACAACTCACCATGTTGTCCCCGTCAGAGTAGAATTTCAAACATTACTCATACCTCCATCTATTAAGGCAGTGACACTTTATTGACATGGTTTCCTGTGAGTGGTAAAGTCCACCTCTTGTGGCTCCTCTGCACAGCAAGGGCCAATAATGTGCACCTCAAATGGGCCACTTGGCAATTTGGTACTTGGCAAAGGTTAAGCCGTGCTTAATGTAAAACAGGGCGATGCATCCCCTGATTGATACTGAATTTGGCTATGCGCTAGAAAGGGATTTACTTTTGTTTAATTACTTTTGGAATTGTTAAATTTTCTGAGGATACAGCATTAAACAGGTGTAATATGGTGTTCTATTGGCTTGAATGTTTAACAAGGTTGGTAATTGGGAAGTTGCTATTTTCCCGCAAGAAGCAAGCCAAGAGCTATCACCACTGGACCCTTGTGCAAATCACTTAACCCCAGGTTGCTCCAATGGGATTACCCCTGTAAGTCCACTGGAAGTTGTGTTGGATAAACACCGCTGGAAAATTGCTATGCACTGCACAGAGAGTAGACTAATATTTGCAGGTGAGAGAGGTTCCACTGTTTGCTCTTTATGACATTTGCTTTTTACCAGAGTATGCTACAGGCTCACCGAAAGTTAACACCACCTTGTCATATCTGTCATTAAATGCAAGACACCAGGTTGCCGAAGTCCATGTTAAGGAAACAAGTGGCCAGGAAAAGCATGTTTTTATCACTGTGAGCCTCCATAAGTGTGAAAGAAAGTCCAAATGAATCCAAATGGAAGAATAAGGAGCAAATCCCTAAATCAGGAATGGACAGTCGGACTGTCAGTGCATGTGATTCAAAGGCTTCCTCTTCGCCCAACATTGAATCCGAAGCTGTCTAAAAGGAATTCAAAACACTGTGAGCCTCATGCACTTCAATTGAAGTCAGTCATTGGCCCCATGATAAATGGTTCATGGCCCTTTCTGGTCAAGGTTGAGTGGCACCAAGTCACTGTTGGGCACAGGGATTAATTAGGCATGGCCACATCCATATATTTAGGAATGCCACGCTCACTTTGCCTACCTCATTACGCACCAATTTGTACACTTATCTGTCACTCTGTCCACAGCATCCAGCATTTGGAAACCACACACACACACACACACACACACACACACACACACACACACACACACACACACACACACACACACACACACACACACAAGCCTTAGAGCTCAGCTCTGCTAGATAATTTACAGCCAAAGCACGTTCTGTGTGTGGCCTTTGTTGCAGCCCTATGGAAATGATTCAAATCAGTACGACCGACCTGTGGGACTTGTCTAATTAGCTAATTAGTTGGAGAATGGCTGTCATGGAAGAGCTTCCACACCGCTGGCTATATAATAGAAGAGAATAGGATGAGTTATGCTTCCTGTCAGCATAACCAATATAGTGCAAGCAAGATAGAGCAGGGTGAACAGGTTCATTGGCCGGTATACATTGATACTGGCACGGATGCACACAGAGGCACGTACACGCATGCGTGCACATAGGATATCTTTCTAGATGGGTGCATTCTCACCTGAACACAAAGCCCAAACAAACTGACAGAGCAAAGAGGAGGAGGTGATACTTCAAGGTTATACAAAGTGTGAAATGTATGAGCGAATGTGAAAGGCTGATAAAAAGAACTCCTTGATCTCGCTGATGGTAGCACGGCACAAAGACATGAGGAAAGACCAAAAAAAAAAAAAAAAAAAAAAAACAAGCACTTCATGTATTGTTGTTCATTTTCCTCTGGTGATGAAAGTGGTCTAAGGGGGACTATGACTCATAAAGCTGAAGGATTCATACCCTTTTGACCTCTCACAGGAGCGCAAACTGAAGATAGCGGCAATGCAGGTGTGAAGAGCTTCCAAGAAGCCAGATATTTTAGACCTACTTGTTTATTTTGACGCGCACACTTCATCACTGATTGTGATTTTCTTGTCATTATTAATGAAAAAAAAGCTGCTTTCTTTTTCTCTTCGCCTCTTCCTTGCCTATATTTGTAAGTAAAATCATTATTTTTCTTTTTAATAATGCATTTCATTACAGGTCCGCACCTGGATTCCTCAATGGGTTTGCAAAGAAGTGAATGCACAAAAAGTATTATTACTTATAAATAAGTATTATATGGGCTTTTGAGGTTATTCATGCATTCTTAAACTATTGCACACAAGCGGAGGCCACACACCCTAAACAAAAGGACAAGGCCTGCAATCCCCTTCTCTGACCCTAACCCATGTCACTCAGGATTTGTCAAACGTGTTTTATGGCAGCGGTGTTGCCCAACTGTCGACATAAAGTTTCCAGATGTTCTGTTATCTCAGTCAAAATTCTTTGAAACAGATACAGGGAGACAGTCAAAATATCAGCACCTGCATTTACTCCATGACCAAACAGTACCCGAGGGAGATTATCCATGCCATGTTCGCCATTCATCAATGACAAGACTGCGGTCTTCAGTAGGAAAATTCAGGAAATATTAGATAGTGAAAAATATGGTGCTTGTTGACATGCTACACTCCTGTGGTTGTGTCCCAAAAAAAGGTGTACATCACAAGCATAGAATGAGTCATCAAAGAGCAGAATTTAGGCGTCCATGAAGAGAGCATGATTTACAGACAATTTATTTCACCACTGTAGGTGATGTTTCATATAATAATTAGCATCAAATTGTTCATAAGTGTCATTGAAAACAAAGAAACTGAATTCTTTATTACCAGGGAAATGCGTCACAGGATTAAAGTGTTTCTTTGCTGTTATTCGTAGATATCCTCACCCGGGAACAGGTGTAACTAGATTTCATTGTTCAATTCCATCCAATTGCTTTTGGCTTTTTTTCCCCTTATGTGCGTCACAACCCAAAGGCTTTCATCTTTGATAAGACACTCATCTTATAAAGTTTTCAGTTGGAATAGCTTGTAGCTCTCTCACTTCCCCCATCTCTCTTGTGTATTTGTTTGTATGGTCTGTATGTCTGTGTAGGTATCCGTGAGTTTGCAAACCTTCCTCTGGTTTTTCCACCTGTCAGATCCGGTTTTGCTCTGGGTATTGGTTCCAGGAACCTGCATCTATGTCCACTTTTATACATCCTGTGCTATGCGTTCGTGGGAAAATAAGATACAGAGAAATTGCTAGAGTCATCCATCCTTCCTGTTGTCCATCGTGCAGAGGGCATTTATAGTAGTAGCTTGATTTTTACTTAAATGAAATATCTCATATTTCTGCATAATGTTTATAGCAAATTCTTACTCCCTAGTCAGTCCACAAAGCCAAAGTTAACCTGGCTGCTTATTTATCATGACTTGAAGCTTATAAATAGTTGGAAAGCTAGTTGTTTAGTTTAGGTATGGGGTAGTGTTAAGGGATCTAAAATATGTTCATGCAGAATAAGGCATTAATATGTGCTTTATAACTACTAATAAACAGTCAATATGCTAGTATGCATGCTAATAAACAACTAGATAATAGTGAGAACTGGTCCCTAAATTACAGTGTTACCATTATCATTATTGCTGTTGTTGTTGTTTTTGAAAGTCCATTGAAACTCCTTGAAATAACCCATTTGAAGAAACGAGTTGGACTTGCAAAGGAAACGCCTCTAAAGGGTAAACTGAAAATTAGAAATTGGCTAAGTGTATGAGAAACAGAAAACATAAACATTTTCAATTAGGTTTAGGTCTCATCAACTATTTTAACATTCAAACATTCGCTCTCCACTTATGGCGCTTTTCCACTGTGTGGTACGACTCGGCTCGGCACGGCTCAGTATGGTACGGCTCGGCTTGACACGGTTTGTGCTGATTTAAATCTAGCGGTTCTTTTGTGTTTGTGTTGCAAGTTCAGTGACGCAGGTAGTGACAATTCTCTCAGGCCAATCCGTGATCAGCAGAGTTTACACGTCACGTTTTGGTAACGGTACGTTTCACTTGAAACCTCAACCGAGGTGGTACAAAAAAAGACCAGGTACCCCCACCCCCCCCAAAAAAAAGTGAACCGTACCGAGCCATACTGTGCCATACCATGCAGTGGAAAAGCGCCTGTAGATCTCATGGCCCACAACTCTTTGCCATGTCACTACACAATCTAGACCTTATATTAACACACAACAGTTTCTGAAATCTCGCTTGTCTCTTGCAGGCCTCATATGGTGATTTGCTAATTCAGAGAGGCTCTTGAAGAAGCTTGCTTAGACATCTCTTAGAAACAGAGAGGAAGAATTGCCCCTTTAATTCACCAAATAATGTTTAAAATGGGTTTAGCTGAGGGACGAAGGGTCATTTTGTAATGTCAAGTGCTACGTTAAAGTAAATGCAAGAAATTAGGCTGCCAACTTAGCTTTCAATGCTTGAACATGTTTGTGTATGAGTCTACAGTGTGTCTGGATAGAGGGTATGGTTTATGGCTTCACACTGTGGGACACGGCAGGTAGCAAGATCTGTAAACCATGGAGAATTATTTGTTTCATGGAGGCCTGGAAAGAACAAACAGTGCATTTTCCCTTAAATCATTAGTAATTATAAGATGACGCTGGGGAGTTGTGGTAGGGGAGGGAAGCTTAATTGCTATTTTAGATGCCTTTGGAAAGTCTCTGAAAGCACAACTTACAGTGTCCTACTATTCAGAGCAGAGGACTTTAAATTAAATGCATTGCTTTTCCTTATATAAAAGGTGATTTTTAAATAATTATGTATACATATTTTTGAGAAAGTTCACATTAGGTAATTTTTTTTTTTTTTTTTTTTGCTTCATATGTTGAAATGTTTTGATTGAAATGCTCTGTAATGTTAAGATTCATCTTATAGCTGGTTGCTTTGCTTCATGACTCTTTGTTGAAGAATTTGTAAAATGCCTATGGAGAAAATGAATGGGGAAAATATTTGAACCAAGACCGCTGATAAAGTGAGCGGTCACTGTTGTGCTCAATTATTCACTGAGAGTGATGTAATGTTATCCTACATTTAACAGATTAATGTTTGAGACTATCAGGGTTACATGTTGAAAAATACACTCTGAAGGGTTTTTAATTTTGAAATAATGACCAGATGATTGTACATCACCGCAGCTACCTACGAAATAAATAAACTAAATGGACATGAAATATTGATTGGAACTGGAATTATATCATTAAGCGTGAAGAAAGAGAGTGCAGATTTATTCAGAGTGATTCAAGAGACATGAAACTAGCACAGCCAAGCTGGAAATCAGCTGCATGAGGCATTACAGAGTTTATAGAGTTTGGCAGTCATTGTACAAAAAATATTTCATTGCAGAATGCTGTGACTGACTGATCAGAATAAAAACAACAAGAACAACAATTATTATTATACATTTTGTGAATTATATGCTTTTATTTTTGTTGCATTCTAATTCTGTTTGATTATGGTGATACATTGTTGCATATAATAAGTCATTTTGTACATTATCATCAACTGAATGTATAATTTATAGATATATAATCCAAAAAGAGGTATTGGATTTTGCAGTATCTTTTATATATATAAAATATGATTTTTTTTTTGTTAAGATAAGAAAGACCCCTTGAAATGTCCCAGTTCAGATTCAAGTGTCCCAACATGTATCACAATCACTACATAAGAGAAATACAATTCTCAATATAGAACAAATAGACAAACAACACACACACACATGTTGGGTTTATATGTCATTCCATAGGCGTAATGATTTTTATACTGTGCAAACTGTATTTTCTATCCTCTTAATCTAACCCTATCCCTAAAACTTCCCCTCACACTGCTTTTTTAGATAAAAAAAAAAAAAAAAAAACACATCACTTAGTATGACTGTTAAGCTGTTTTCCTCATGGGGACTAAAAAGGTGTCAGAGACCTGCAAAATATGCAGAGTGGTGGTACGCGAGGACCAGAATTGAGAACCACTGATTTAAAGGAATTGAGCGATTCCTTGACAAATCGGTCCTCAACACTCACGCATGTACTGGAAACCGAGGGTGTGTTGCTTGACAGCATAACCTTTGTGAATTATAGGTGTATCCAGTCACATACTACAACTTTTTAGATCCCTCTGCAGCTTCAGAAAGATCGATCTATTTTTTATGAGGTAATGTAATGCACACAACTTTTGTCCCAGAAGGATGTGCTCACTGAAAAGACTAACACAATGAAAACAAACTGAATCCAATTCTCTGTGCGATTTGGCCACTTCCCTTTTAAAGTCTTGTTTAAATTGGGGATCATTCAACAGCTTACACCATGGAAAGACTGGCTTTGAACATCACAACACAATACCAAAAGATCGTAAATGAATAATATCCATCTGACATCTGGTTAATGAAATATGTTTACTCGGATAGTGGTCTGCAGCAGGGCATGTGTTGTTGACGACGTTACCACTAATAGTTAGTCCCCCGAAACAGCAAATTGCATTCAAATGTTGCCTCTAGCAGTTAGGAAACGATTTTTTAACAATAATAATAGCAAAGTCTGCCTCGCATTTCACGACACGGTGGGACTCTTTTCATCATCAGAAATGAGCTCCATTTGTTTACTTTGTTAGTTTGGGAGTAGCGAGATTTAGGAAGTCATTCAGTGTGACCAGAGCCTGAGGTCTAAAGTTTCTTTGACTTTCTCAGAAGTTGACCCTCATCAGAGCTCTTGGCTCTCTCTCTCTGTGAAGTCTAGACATTTAAAGACCTGGGATATAGAGCAAAACAAATAAAGGGGTTACAAATAAAAAAATAACCATCTTGCCCATATCATGTGGCTTACATGCATCACTGGATGCTTAAAACGATCTGGAGGAGCCTGAGCATCATTACGACATCCATATCATCCTGTTGGTTTACATGTTAATGGTGAAGTGGGTCGCCTCAATGAATACACTGGTAAACATCGTCATTATATCTTTATTATATGACCTCATCTATTGATCGGCTAACAGTACAGTCATCCAGAGGCTTCGATTTTCAAGTTTTATTAATTTAAAGCACCTTTTTAGGGATGTTCTCCTTTAGTTGGTTGCAGCTTAATGGATATTGAAGAGGAATGTGAGTGATTTGTCTTAATTTGATTAACAGTTTTAAAGCTTGTAAATAAGAAGTGCACTTAATTGTGCTCTTGTAGTGTACTTCAAACCTTAAAAGTATATTTTTAAAAATGTAATTGCAGATAATATAATAATACTGAAATAAAACGACACTTAAGTGAAAAATAAAGAAGTACACTTATTTTGATGTGTTGAATAACATGCACATGTAAACTACTTGATTATAATTTTGAATTGTGTTATTTTATAGGACATGTTAATTTGACAAATAAAGTTAGTATATTTAAACATGCTAAATTGCATCTCCATCATTATGAACATGTAGTTGCAAATATGTTTAAATACATAAAACATGAGTTTTAATGACATTAAAGTGCATTTTAGTCGCCCATAAAAACTTGTCAGTGCTATTTATTATTTTGGGTTGATGGAAATATATATATATAAATTCAAAATACAGGTAAAATTCCTTCATATCATCCGCACCACAAGGATGCATCCTTGTGGTGAGCTTCTTTGATTTGATAATAAACAGCAAAGTGTTCCTGTTGCTACACAGAAGAGCATACACAGCATACGGTGATATGGAGAGACACAGAGGAGACCGTTGACAAGAATTATTGAATAAAGTCATTATTTTTGTTTTCTTAGCTTACAAAAAGTGTTCCTGTTGCTTCATATAACCCAGATTGCACGTCTGATGGCAGATGGAGTATTCTGACGACAACTTTCATACATTTTCTGGAACTTACCACTGTTATTTATTTGGCAGTCTATGCGACAGTCACAGGCCTCCCGGTTTTCATCCAAAATATCTTAAATTGTGTTCCGAAGACGAACAAAGCTTTTACGGGTTTGGAACGACATGGGGGTAAGTAATTAATGACAAAATTTTCATTTTGGGGTTTAGTATCCCTTTAAGCTCAACTAATTGCATATACTTTTTTCATTTTAATTGCATACAATAATACATATACATAATACATATTTAGTTAAATTTTTAATTGTATTTAATAATTTTTTTAACTCTGTTAGAGTGTAAAAAATAAATAAATAAATAAATCACACGGGAAAGAAGTTTTCAAGAAGCTGTATGATAAACAGATGGAAACCAAGGTTTCCTCTATATAGTCTGTAAAGTAGCATCAGTTATAGATTGGATAACTTTGAGTTTCTTTGGCCAGGATTTGCTTTCTCAATGTGGCCTTTATTAAAGGATCTCTGTTCACAAGAGGCACATTGTTCTGCTTGGGAATGGTGCAGTATTGTAAACACCAATCTTCTAGAGATGGGCTTCCAAGCAGGCATCTGATGTGAGCGTTTATGTCAAATGACTCTTCAGTCAGAAGAGTTGCCAAAAAAAAAAAAAAATAAAAAAATTATGTTGCAAATATAAAACACGTTTTATGGCCGTTGAATTAAACATTTTATCAGTTATGCTGTTACTGTTAAAGCTAAATTAGATTCCCAATCAAGTCTCTGACTTTTTGGTTTTAATACCTGGTCACTGATAATTCTCCAACAGTGTTGGTTTATTCATGATTTTTAGATCCAGAATGATATGATATTTAGTCAAAGAGTCAAACATCATGGATCTCGATGTATGAACATAAAATTATATTAAAAACCTCTGTGTTAGCACCTGGTTTGAGCAGGTAAAGACATGCCGCTCATGAGCGATCCATCGTTTTATAGACTGGCATGATTGTTTTGTTTTCTTGCCATGACGACATTAATGATTAATAGTCCAAATCCAGATGTATCCAGTCACATCGCTGTATGACAGTTTGGAGTTTCCCTGTCATGATGACTCATGGGTAGTTGTTATTCATGCAAGTCATGTTATTTCATATATCTCTCAAATAATCCTGATCCTGTCTTCTTTAGGTGTGTTTAGATATTGACCCATGTGTTTGGAATAGGGTTCTGTTTAAACACAAGGTGGCGTTGTCTCAGAGTCTTTATGCTTTGCTGGGAGGCCAGAGTATAAAGTTTTTTTTTTTTTTTTTTTTTTGCAGCTCAGGAGCCCTATAGCATATTTAAAAAAGATATACTTAAGTGTGAATTGAATGTTACATTTTTGGACAGATTGCATGATAATTGCAATTAAATGAAACTGTATTATAGTTTAAATGTGTATTCAGTTAAATTAGCTGAATGTTAGCACACTTGTTTGACCTTCTTTAGTATGACTTAAGTACATCTTGATATGTAATTTCATAATTACTTCTTTAAAGTGTACTGCTGAATGTTGAATACTTAAATGCAATTTCCACTGAAACTTGTGTGTCATGTTTATAAATATATTTGTAATCGCAGATTTGCAATGATGAAGTGGCAATTTAGTACATTTAAAAATATATTTACTTTAAATGTAATACTGAATAACACTACAGTTCGAATTTTAATCTTTACACGTAAAACAATATAAATGTACTTTACACATACTCCACTTTACCTGTAAATAAGAGTAGTTATTTAGAGCACAACAATTATTAAAACATAATTTAACTCTGTGGCCTCTTCATTTGTGGGTCACACTTGGTAACTTCACAGTCAAAAGTGACCAAAGCTTTTTCATGAAAATCAAAATTCAAAATAATAATAATAATAATAATAATAATAATAATAATAATATATATAATATATATATATATATATATATATATATATATATATATATATATATATATATAGATATATATATATATATATATATATATATATATATATATAGAAAGATAGATAGATATATAGATAGATAGATTATTATTTAGAATTCTGATTACATTTTATGATATTGTGCAATATTTATACAATTGGTATGAGCTGTTTTTATCCCCCCCCCCATTCATTTCCAGTGTCTGTAATTTTTGACCCCGACGGTACCAAGTGTTACTTCTAGTTTTTCAAAGCTTTAATTTATCAGATTCATGTTTATGGGTTTGCATAGCTAATGCAACAGAAGTCACCAAGTGTTATCTCATTCCAATGAAATTCAAAATGTAAAAAAAATTCAGCCAAAAGTGACTAAAGAGGCAGAGAGTAAAATGTACTTTAAAAGTAAACCTTTTCATTTCACCTTGTTACAAAGCACACTTTTTAAAAGTGTACTGAAGTGTATTAAGAGACAATCATAAAAGTGATTGCTCTTTAAGTACATATTATTTCATTAACATTATCTTCAAATAAAGTTTATATATACACACATATAACTATATATATATATATATATATATATATATTATATATATATTATAATATATATATATTATATATATATATATATAAAACATACTTCTATATACGTGCACATTTAATACTACTTTTCACATGCTTTTTTCACAAAGTTTTCAGAGGAAATAAAATGAGATACAAATGAGACAATTGTTGGCATACATTATAAATATAACCCTAAAAACGTAACATGGCTGACATCATTCATTCATTCATTTAGTCTCAGAAGGATTTGATGCAAAATATTTGCGTGGTAACAATTCAAATGAGGGAATGCATGTTTACTAACTATTAAGTTTTCCTTTAATAACTCCTATAATTTGCTTCTTATAGATAGTAAGTAAAGTAGTTGGATTAAGGGGTCTAGAATATGGTCATGCATTAATATGCGCTTACTAATAAACAGCCAATATGCTAGTAATATGCACGTGTTCCCCAATCTAAAGTGTTACCATTTGTGTATATTTTGAAATTTCCGACTTCTTTAGAATTTCAAAAGAGATTTTCTTCAAGAGACAAGAAGACATTTGAGATTCCTAAAGTAAACTCTTCTCGATCCAATTGCTGACAAGCGGAAACAATTGAGATATTAAAGAGATGTCATTTGTGGCTTTTTGAGAATGCACAAGTGTGTAAGTTTAAATCCTTAAAGGTTATTATGGGCTTAACATCTGATGTGTCTTTATAGCAATATTTATACAGTAAGTAGTTGAATCACAAAAAAGGGCTGAAGCAAGACCTTTCACACAGTGCAACACACCAGCGCATTGTAGCGTCTCGGATGATTTCAGACAAAATGTTTGTTTACAATTAACTGAACTTTAGCATGACTCCATCTGTTTCGTCTGTGGCAGGAATTTTCATGAGCTCTGTCACTGTTTTCTTTTCATATTGTGACATTTTAATATCCGGATGACTGTTCCTAACATCAGTCTCAATAGGCTGATTACAAAACAAAAGACGTCGCGTCACGGAGGAATGAAGATGGATATTTATTTTTCCTTAAGTGGGCATAACTCGAATTCAGACAGTCATGGGGCGGATTTTACTGAGTCACAGCGATTACGTGCACACTCCCAAAACAGATCATCTGCACCCCACCCCACAAACCTACAAATACCCGTCTGTGTTGCTAAATATAGCCATGATCAATGTCAGCCTCACTTCATGTCTGACTTACGGATGATCCTCACATATTCGCAGCCCCAGGGTCCGTGTTTTCCCGTCATCCAGCAGACAGGATGTATAAGAGGCACGTATGGCTTTTTAATCATCATTTCATACTCAATCTTTCCGGTACACTTAATATTCAGTTCAGTGTCCACTAACTTTTCGTTTTCAAACTGGACTGATATATCCATTTTGATCCATCCAGAACAGCTCTGTCCACATTAATCTTGGTACAAATGGAAACTGAGCGGGGACACCTGAGAAGGGAAATATTAATATTTTCCTGGTTGTTGCCATCGCTTCAGTAATAATAACAGGCTAGAGCCTGCAAGAACATCTGCCAAGTGAAGCCTCAATAAATGGCTTTCAAGAAACGGTTTGTAATCGTAACAGGTGATAATGTGTTGCCAAGTGAACAGATTTAGTATCAGTGATTGTCAGAATGCCGCATTGATTCCATCAACTTGTGACACAGATGCCTGTACATAACTCAACCTGAAATAAAGTCTGTTTAACATAAGCTCAAGGTATTTTCACTTTTTATTCACATCAGTAATTCTCCTTGTGATTTTTTCAAAGCTTTTACTCGATAAAGGCAGTTGCTAACAAGTGGCTAAATGGGACTACAGAGGTTGTCTTAACATTAAATGTAGTGACATAGAACTGTTAAATTCATCTACTCACGAATCACTTTTATCTTCCAAACTCTTGCAAACTGCTCTAGCTCAAACTTTTAAGGGCAAGTATTTTAAAGACTGAACGAGGTGTCAGAATCTTAGTTGTGACACTGAAGTTATGCGACCGTGGTGTAGTATGATTGTAGCCTATGTTTAGTTTTTTACTTTTGCTGATTGTATCTAGGCTATAAAGTTTCAAGTGTTTGTAAAGATTTATAAACAAAATATGTAAGAATCATAAACTTTTGCTGGTCACAGAGCTTATTGTATGCAATAATCCAAAAGCCGAGGGAAAAATTATATTAGGTGTTGCGAACTTCTGGGTTGGCCTAAAAAGTAATCATTGCAGTCTTATCTGAATTTTTTAATTAATTTTCAGGATTATATGCCTATTTGTGCCTGAAAAATCCATTTAATTTGAGGTTATGTAAATTTGCTTACCTTAAAAAAAAAATACAAATAAATAAGAGAGATGGTGTAGTTACAGTATTCACAGTGGGCAGTGGTATTTTTTCTTTGACGTGATGTGGCATCCATGGATGTATCAGGAACAACAAAAAAAAAGCACTGTGCGTCATGATTTACTGTCACCCTTTTTTCTTCTATTTTCTTTTTCCAGCTCAAGCATTCATGTATTTTACAGTATGTAAACACCTTTGGACACAGCCCTTGTTTCCGAGAAAGCGATTGCATCATTTTCAAGAGTTTTGGGCCAGTCCTAAGTGTGCCTGAAAGTCTGTTTCTAAACAAACATCGCTGCATCAGAATTAGATAGTGTGCATGGGTATGTATGATCTCTCTGCAAGCATTTCTGACTACTAAAGAAAAGCCATCATGTGCTAAGCAATCTGAAGAGTCTTGAGGCATTAATGTTGAGCGGCGTGCATTATGCAGTTGATTCAGACTTCTCCTCAGTACTCCAGATGCTTTGTATGAATCAAGCACAGAACCTTTTTTATTGCATTCCACTTACTCAAAGGCAATTTGTAAGCACTTTTTTCCTGTGGCATTGGGAAATGGCTACATAACACAAGCTTTGGCATTTGCCGGAGGCATATAAACGAGAACATTTTTAACATTCCACTGATTTGAACATTTATACTTAGGAGCAAGCATTCCCATAAGCATGTCCAAGCATGTGTGGGAAGATGTCCAAACAATTGGTGTAGGTACATGCTTTGTTTATTTGTTTGAAATGTCAGATTTTCATGATTGCACAGTGGTTAATGTAGAGATTTGTGTATGTGTGTTTAGGTTTATATAGATGCATTTTGGGGACAGTTTAGAAGTTGGCTAAATTTGACATATTGTGTCTGAGGACATCCAAGGATATGCTCAAACTGCAATAAAAATAAAAAAAAAGCAAAAAGTAATAGAATATAAATACATTATAATATTATATAATATATAAAAATAACCAATAAATGTTTTTTTTTTTATGTTTTATTTTATATTAATTACATTAAATAAATTTAATATCATGGATTTTTTTATATAAATTAATATAATAATTTTGTATATTACAAATATTTAAAACAATAGAATACCAAACTGTCACCAGAGTACTATAAACAAATACAAGCATATGAAAAAAAAATATATATATACTGTGTGTGTGTATATATATATATATATATATATATATATATATATATATGTGTGTGTGTGTGTGTGTGTGTGTGTGTGTGTGTGTGTGTGTGTGTGTGTGTGATGTAAAATGCCTTCCTTGTAACTGACGACTCAGCACAGAGCCTGCATGACATTTTCCCGTTGTTGAATGCTGAATGTTTACAAATCTATCTATCCCTCTGTGTCCAAAACCCTGTGAGCTCCTCTCTACTGACTAATACTATAATCACTTTTAATCAAACTGACAATGAAAGTATCCACACGTGTTCAAAAGGTTTTTTTTTTTTTTTAAACAACATCTGTAGCCCAGTGTCTTTATACTGTAATTTCAGACACCAGCAAATGATCTTGATTTATTTTAGCAAACTGTTGATTTTAAAACTGTTGATTTTAAACTTTACCACACTTTAACATCATTAGCTGTTCAGAAATATGCAGTATGATTATTATTAGATATTCCTATAGATATTTTATTACATTAATGTTTAGAAGAGGGTTCCACAACAAGTGTAAATAGATGAGATAGTTACATTTGGGCGACAGTTTATTTTTTTTTCGGTAAACATATTTCAATTTGATATGTTACTACTTTATTACAACTGATGCTGCCCGTATGCTTACTTTGCATGGTTTTCTAGTGTTAATTTGTCAATAATAAATAAATAAAGAAAGAAAGAAAGAAACACTGTATTTTATTTATCTTTATGTTATAAGCGTTGCCTAAGTCTGAGGACATGAGTGATTCTGGTGTCTCATCCTTAGCATACAGTTAAGGTTTCTTATGTTCATATTAGAAATTGAATGCTTAAAAATAAGTATTGAATCTTAAATTCTGAATCCAACAATGTAGGATGGATATTAATGGTGCACATGTCATGCAGGAACAACTTACTCTTAAGAGTCCATAAAAACTGCAAAAAAAACAAACAAACAAAAAAAAAACTAAATACTTAGTACACTCTCGGCTCCTGTTTTGAATGATTCATCCATGTAAGTCATTCCAAAGACAATACATGTTTGTCTTTATCAAAATTTAATAACTTCCTCTGCCTTTGAAACTGCTTTACATCACCTAGAGTATCCATGTGGGCTATTGTTTGATATTAACAATAGCAAAACAGTAGTTGATACAGTTTTAGGCTGCTGATGTAAATAATGCAAGCTTTCCATACTCTATTTTTTCAATTTCCACAAATGCATACTGGCTCATATGACGTATGCATTGCTTATTGATGGCTTATTTGGCTTAGAGTTGAAGATTTACTCCATTCAGTATGTAGAGACCTGACGGGTGTGGTGTTTTATGCCAGCGACTTGTGAGCGCAGGTCACGCAAGGCTGTAACAGAAACGCGAATGTGTCGGTGTAAGTGGAAACTAGGTTTCTGCACTGGAATATGATTATGTTACTCATAGCTGAGAACACTTCAGCTATGAGTTTTAATATTGGCTATTCCAAACAGCCTACAGACTTTACTTTCTTTCTCTTTTTTTCTCCACGTGCACAAATAAAACGTGATGGAGAAAACAGTCATGTGATCGCTCTACCTCTTCCTTCTTTTAGGAACTAACGCTTCCATTTTTAACACACAGGATCAAGCTGTTCCTTTCGTCCCGCCCGCAGGAGATTTCCTTTGACACCACACACGCACACAGACTTGATCTCCCACCGTAATATGCCTCTCTTAGATTTCTTCGGGATGTTCACCTCATGGTTTTCCTTAATAGTCTTCTGGAGGTTAATCTCACCACCCACCTGTGGTCTCTGACAGGAACTTGCACTGTGATTCTGTGGCCCGTCTTGAGAATCTTACACTTAATTACAGTCTGGAAACTTCTTACCGACTTACTGTCAGGAGAGACAATTAAAGCAGCTGGAAGTGAATGAGGTTTGGACCAGCAGAGCTACAGGAACCTGGGGAGGTCAAACTGTGAATCCAATCCTGGAAGCAAATTAATGTTAGGCCGCACTATCAATCAGCCATTCATTAGAGTTTATATCATCGACAAGGTTCCTGGAGCACAACAATGGCCGTTTTTATACAAGCATGATTATATCCTGAGGCACAACAGGGCTGATGCTTTTACAAAGGTCTTTTTTGATTTGTCCTCCCACATCCAGTCTGCGAGCAATCCTTAGCTACAGGTTGTTATGTTACATTAAATACAAGGGTGGTTCCAGAACAATTGGATCACCCACACCACTGGTCAGCGAAGAAAACTTTGAAATGGAGTGAAGTTACATTTGGGTGGGAATCATTTCAAAAGAATGTTATGAGTATTTAACCAGATTTTTGCTCTACGTTTTCATTATTATATTATTATAAATGTATGAATGAATGATTGATTGATTTGAGTTGAGTTAAACTGAATTGAATGAATGAATGAGTTGTATTTTAATTTGTTTATTATCAATTTTCTAATGTGTTCATTAAATTATTAAAAATATCAATTATTAATTAGTAATATATTAATTAAAATTAAACTATTAATTAAATGTTTTATTTAATACTTTATTTCTGTATTCATACATTTATTTATATATATATTAAGTTCTTTATTTTTTATTTTTGTATGTACTTATATATCACATCATTTTGGAAAAGGAAATATTCATTCATTCATTCTACATTTGCCATTTATTTTGTAAGGTGTACATACTTTTTATATATCATTTACACTTATTTGTTCAGCTCCTTATTTTTTTATTTATTTTTATTTTTTGCAGTTTACCTCCATGCTTCTCTAGTTTAGAATGATGTGAGGCTTCATTTGTGTGTAACACAAATATGTGGGATGTATTGCATTCTTAATAATTAAGATTAGATGTTTGTTCAAGTATCATATGACCAATGACAATAGTGAAATTTGCTTTACCCACGAACACTAATAAGCCTGAAAAGTAGCTTGATGCTGAAAACCATTTAAGAGATTTCCCAAGTCTAACAATGGACTTGTCCCAGTATTCTGTTTTATTTTTAACTTCATGCGGTCTGTAGGATTTCAAAAATAAACCATCTGTGGTTCTGGCCAAGAAAGCACACATTCAGCCGCCTATGTAATATATGACTCAAGGGTGCTTGACCAAAAATTCAAATTCAAAAATAAACTTACAGCCTGTCTCAAATCCTACCACTTTGCCATCTGGCTGCTTAGGATGATGGAAATCTCTGAGGAGAAACAAGGCGGCAAAGAGTATGGAAAAAGGACTGTCTGAGGAGAAATCACCATGCTCACTCAGTGGGCCTGAAGGACTGTTGTTGATTTCACTTGCTTCTTACCTCAATGCCACCAAAGTTTCCTCAAAAGCTCTTCTTGATAAAAGTGGGCCTGAAGGACTGTTGTTGATTTCACTTGCTTCTTACCTCAATGCCACCAAAGTTTCCTCTCAGATCATTAGGCCTAACACTCGAGTGAAAGAAATAGCATGTGACTGGTTTAAATAGCATGTGACGTTTAACATGTGGGTGGTCAGTTGTAATTTCGATCGCCGTAGTTGTGCCTCCAAATGGAATTATTAAATGGAGTTCATTTGATTCCAATTATTTTTAACTTGACATTTCAATAATAATTAGAGAAAGCACACAATGAACCGGGAGCTGTATGTAGACTCCGGGGAGAAAATATGCCACAGTGGGCATTAAATGTCACGCTTCATCCGGATTAGACTGCGAAATTCCATTAAAATAGTCACTGGCACTAATGATGACAGGTGCCCTAAGTGACATATTTCAAAGCGTTGAACAGTCACAAGGCCTCATTTATGCCATCTGACGTCACTGACGTTTCCAATTCTGTCTCGCACCCCTCTTGAGACAGGTCCTATTTGGCCCGCAGAGCATGAGCTTCATTTCCAGCTCTCATTCTACACTGGTGAATAATGGAGTGAACGGTGCTCATCAACATGCTAATGATCAAGTGCCGATCCCCCTTTTCTTCCACATGTATGAAATCCCATTAAACCGATCAATCAATGCCTGGCACCAGGGCTACTGCAGTGACTCACAACTGGTGGAATAGCTGTTAGGGTCCACATGATGGAGGCGAACATTGTGACTACTGTGTCTTCAAAAGGTTGGCTTCGTGCTGGATGAACCATCTGAACCGTGTCATTTCATCAACAAAGGTCCGGATCTCACTATTACCCTATTTAATTTTTTTTTTCCCCGTCTTGCCACCTTTCATAATAATGGTCTTCCGCAATGTGTGCTTAAATTATTGACTGTTACAAAACTAGATGAATGACTCCAAAACATAATGCATTATGCTGACAGCTATTGGAAGCATTATCTTATATGCAGTTGTATGTATTTTAGTTTTGTTATTTGAACCCTTTCAAGGCTTTGTGTAACTCACTCTGTAACCGTTTTGGAATCCATGCAGGCAGTTTAAAAAAAATAATTACAGACTATTTTATTCAAGAATATCTGTAATTATTACAATGACAAAAATACATTCACCATGGATCTCGTCACAATAACCAAATCAGGGCTGCTAAACCTGGCCAACTTCTGCCTTTTTTGGTCTACTAATCCAAGATTATCTAAAAATGCTGGGAGACTTGTCGATTATGAAGTGCTAACTCCACTGCCCAGGTCAGATGACAAGTCCTCTGTACTTATTTTTTCTCTTTTTAATGTTCAATCACTTAGTAACAAGTCGTCGCTTATTCATGAAATTAATGTAGACCGAAATATTGATTTTAGATGTCTCACTGAGTCTTGGCAAAAGCCTAATGACTTTCTCTATCTAAATCAAACAACACCATCTGGATATACCTACACATGCAAACCGTGTTGCTTTGGTAAAGGGGATGGCCTTGCACTTATTTATTCATGACAATTATATATTATATATGTTAATTATGTACACTATATTGATTGATACAGTGATATATTGATTCAATAATGAGGTAACAAGATGGGCGGGGTCAGACAATCAACAGGAGAAAGCACATGGCACCAAACAAACATGACATAACCCATGTGCTTACACAAACACACAGTGTCCTCTGGTGGCCATCCTGGGCACACCAGCTGAAGACTGTGACAGAACCCCCTCTCTAAGGAGCAGATTCTAGACGCTCCACAGTCCGAGGCACAAAACAAGTGTCCAGGAGGGTTTTAGAGAAGAGGCGGAACGGGGGAGGGATGGTTGGCCAGGCCCATGGAGTGAGAGAGGACCTGGAGACTGTGGCAGAGCAATTGACCAGGGCGGAGCAGGCAGAGCAGGAGGCCAGGCCGGGGCCGGCAGATCGGGAGGCCAAGGCAGGGCTGGCAAAGCTGCAGACCACCATGTCGGAGCAGAAACCCACCACAGTAGAGCAGATGGAGAAGAGAACCACCACTGTGAATCAGCCGGAACTGAAATAGAGAGCACAGAGAGGTAAACAACAGTCTTCCTGGACTCTAAAAGCTCCCAGTCTGGAGCGGTTTCTTGAGTGGACACTGAAAGCTCCTGGACCGGTGCGGGCTCTAGAGAGGACTCTGAGGGCTCCTAAACTGGAGCGGGCTCATGAGTGCACTCTGAATACTCCCAGACTGGAGTGAGTTCATGAGTGGGCTCTGAAGGCTCCTTGACTGGAGCGGGCTCTGGAGTGGACTCTGAGGGCTCCTGAACCAGATCGGGTTCATGAGTGGACTCTGGAGGGCCCCGGACTGGACCGAGTTCATGATTGGACTCTGAAGATTCCCAGACTGAAACAAGCTCTGGAGCAGGCTCTGAGGGCTCCCAGACTGGAGCGGGCTCTGGAGTGGACTCTGAGGGCTCCCGGACTGGAGCAGATTCTGGAGTGAACTCTGAATGCTCCTGGACTGGAGCAGGCTCTGGGGTGGACTCTGAATGCTCACATGCACACAGAACAGTCAAAGGAAAAGACAGCCTTTTTGACTATGGCAGCAGCAGTGAAATTGGGCGGCTGTGTGGTGACCTCTGAGACCACCAGAGTCAGGTCTTCCAGGACCTCCGGACTTGATACCACAGGAGTGCGGCCCTCCAGGACCACAAGACTCGGGACCACTGGAGTCGGGACCACCAGAGTCGGGTCTTCTAGGACCACTGGAGTTGGGTCCTCTAGGACCACCAGACTCAGGACCACCAGAGTCGGGTCTTACAGGACCACTGGACTTGGGACCACCAGCCGTGGTAATGGAGTAGGAGCTATCCTCCTCCTCCTCCTCTTCTGAGAACGAAGCAAACCAGCAGGAATGGGCACAGGCTGGGAGGTGGGAAGAACTGGGAGAGGAACCCACTCCTCCTGCAGCAGTTGCCTCTATATTTGCTGGCAACAGTAGTCTACCACCTCCCAATTAGTCTAGGCTTCTGAATCCTCCAGCTCCTCAAAAACAACAGGGTAATACAGTCCAGTGAGAAAGGCATGTATGTATTTGAGCATATACCCCAAAAGGGCAATAGTTCTGGTGGCATAGTAGCAGTCCTCTGGCCAAGGGTAGGTCCTTGTAGATGGACTACTGCTCAATGGGAGCCAGAAACAAAAATATGCTCATCTTCTGATGAATCCTCTAATGGCTGTTTCGTTCAGTCACAGTCCATGTGGAGAGATGAGGCAAGGACTCCAAGATGTAGTGAATTGGCTCTTTATTACATTCTTGCATATAGAACTCATACAGGGTCAACACCCGCCTACTTCCACTCACTATTACGAATCTACATTCCCTCCAGAAGTCTGAGATCCACTAGTGAGCGATGTCTTGTGGTACCATCACAGAGAGGCTCAAAATCACTTTCCAGAACATTCTCGTTCACCATTCCTGGCTGGTGGAATAATCTTCCTACCCCTATCCGGAATGCTAAATCCCTGACAATTTTCATGCGACAGCTGAAAACTCATCTCTTTCAAAGCTACTTGACTTCATCATAAAAAATAAATAAAACAAACAAACAAACAAACAAACAAACAAACAAAAAAGTCTTTCTCTTTATTTATTCCTTCTCTTTCTAGCTTGTACTTATTTGAACAATGTCTAAAACTTGGTATTACAAGCAATTCTTGTGTCTGTTTGTCTCTTTAATAAGAATTGCATTATGTGTCCCCCAATTGTAAGTCGCTTTTAAAAAAAGCATCTGCAAAATGACTAAATGTAATGTAAATGTATTAATAACAAAAATAAACAAAATTAACAAAAGCTACCCCGAGGGGAAAACAGGCAGGAAGGCCAGAACAAGGTGCACACAGACACATCCAACCACATATGAGAAATAACGAAATAAGTGGGGCAGGAAACGAGGGAGACACAGGTGGAATAACTGAAAAAACGAGGTAACAAGATGGCCGGGGTCAGACAATCGACAGGAGAAAGCACATGGCACCAAACAAACACGACACAAACCATGTTCTTACACAAACACACAGTGTGCTCTGGTGGCCATCCTGGGCACACCAGCTGAAGACTGTGACAATTAATAGCTGTTAAGACATTTAATAGCTGAGGTGTGTAGCAACTGAGGTAATTACAGTAAGGTGATAAAAAACACAGTCTTAAGGGCCCATTTCCACCAAGAACAATAATTATATTAGCCTCCACACTAATGAACAATAATGTTCTGTTTATAAGTGCACAATAGAGTTTCGTCGCCTGCCACTTTAAATGCTCAACTTATTTAAATTCAGGTGGATTCTGATTGGCAGTCAGTATTTTTATAGTTCATCAGCTTGAATATAGTGTAACAGTGCCCATTCTCTTTTTCAGCGGTGCTAGCTCCAGAAGTAATTTTTCCATTAATTTTTCTCATGGGGATTTAAAACAAATCTTTGTTAAAGTGTTGTAAGCCATGAATCATCCAGCTATGAGGAGAATTATAACATTACAAATGTTGATTTGAAGAAAAAAAGTTTTTGAAAATCAGCCAAAAAGATGAAGGTACAAGACTGTGCACTCAATGGCTTTAATGAGGAAAAGAACTAAAATCCCATAAATCATTACAAATTACATAATCAAATGAAATACGACCCATTTTAAATGGTTGATTGCATTTATAGCAACAATATATTTCAAGTTCATTGGAAAACATGCTTATACTGAATATGTATTTAAATATTAAACTGTTTTGAGTACATGGGGAGATTGTCTCGTTTATGTCTTTTGAGTCGCTTTATGGGAGTGGACGGAGCTCAGCACTCATTTGGCTTGATTTGCGACTCTCTGATTGGTGGAATTTTCTGCACAGCATCATAGGTAATATAGTTTTTCAAAAGGGATTCCATTGATTAACAAAATTGAAGCTCACAGTAGGGCTGTCTTTAATGGTTTATAAGATAAAAATCATTTGGACTATGTGCAAAATAAATGACTTTACTTCCAGAACCTGACTGTTAAGTGATTCCAACAATATTGTTCCTCAGCATCGCTATCATTATAGTTTTAGAATTAGAATATTAGTTATCATTATAAGTTATGGCCTGGACATTTCAGACATTACTCTTCCAAAGCATCAGAATCGAAGAATGGATTCTTTTTTGGCTCCTTACCCTACTTTTTTATGGTTTACCTGGCAACCCGCTATTGTCCACTTAAGAAACATATTCAAAGTTCTTCTTTCTCAGGTTCCTCTCTCTTTCGTCAGTGAAAGCTTGAGATGTCCAGTTTCTTAGACAGATATTCCAGCTCCCGCTCTCTAATGGGCAGTCTCAGGCCCTCAATCTTTCACAATCCATAAATACTTCTCTAGCACAATAAATCAACATGGATTTGACGTCTCTGTTTAAACAGTTACCCAGAGACTCCGGAGTCAAGTTCACGTGAGGCAGAGGCCACCTTAACCCATCCACACCACCTGCTCAACAACACATGGATCCACTAGGAGATGATGATCTGATTTAAATCAATCCTACATGTCTTCTCATATCCTAAAAGACCAACAAACATGTCATCGAGAAAACAAGACTCTTCCATCATTCCTTTTGTACCAAGATCTGTCCGGTTTGCACTATCAGTCTGTTCGCACAGTAGTTCATTTATATTTCCCAGCTCTGTGTTTTGAATTCAACTCAGTCAAACCCAAACAAAGCTTGGCATTGCCACTCAGGGTTATGTTTATCATATCCCACGAAACTGCCAGGCTGCCATTATGCAATAAGAAACACCAGGCCATTTACATGTCAGCTTAGCACGGCAAGAGCATGCCACATGCTAATTCTTAGCCGAAAATTGGCACTGCTATTGTTTTAGAACTTTGACAAGAACTATTTGTGGTGGGGTTTCAAAACAATCAGTCCATTCTTAGATTTGTAGAAGAATGAGCGTTCTGTCATTCTCCTGATGAAAGAACAGAGGGTTAGGGTTATGTTTTGCTAATATTTGAAGGGAGTACTCCAAACATACCACATCAGATAGCCGTTAAAAACGATCTAATCAGTGGCACTTCAGGTATTATTCTTCAAGGTTTGTTTTTGCCCCAATGACCTTTATTTCCTTTCCCCCATCTTTCTCACTTGTCTCACTTTCTGTTCTCTCTACAATTGATGTTGGTGCATTGCGAAATTACATTGCTGTATATAATTTTTACTGTAATTTTTATTTTAATTTTTTTTTTTAAGTCCAAGTTGTGAATTTTATGGCATAATCTTATGGATGGTTATTTATTTGAGAGAAATGGCAACTAAGATATACAATATAATCATAATTCTGAAAAATAAAGTCACAATTGTGAGATTTAATTATTATTATTATTATTATTTTTTTTTTCAGATATAAAGTCACAAGTCACAGTTAAAAGATTGTATTCACAGTTGTGAGATACAGTCCCAAATATGAGGAATTAGGTCATAAAGTAAGGTGATAAAACTGTATTTGTGATATATAAAGTTAAAATATTGAGAAATAAAGCTGTAATTGTGAGATATAACGTCAAAGTAATGAGAAATAAAGTTGCAGTTACTGGATAAAAAAAAACAACTGACAAGATATGGGGCCCTATCATACACCCGGCGCAAGGTTTTTGCTAGTTTCAGCCCAACGCAGTTCTCATTTTCCCGTTCTGTGCTGCATTGTTTCAATAGCAAATGCATTTGTGCCCATTTGTGTGCCCATGGGCATACTGGTTTAAAAAAAGAAGTGTGTTCAGGCGCATTGTTGGCGCATTACTATTTTGAGGAACTGAAAATAGACTGTGCCATAGACCAACTCAAACCTGGTCTAAAGTCTGGCGCAATATTTTTTCTTTGTTGTTTAAAGAGCACGTTAGTAATATGCGCCTATAGGTGGAGCACAACGCGTGTACACTTAGCTTATTACACACACAGAGATGCACAGCAGAACACAAACATTTTTAAATATGAAAAATTACATTCCCCCATGTAAATAGCAAACCCACCATGGCGCGAATGTTCGTTAGATCGTTAAAATAGAGCCCATGAAGTCACAGCTGTGATTTAGTCACAATTATGAGACATGATGATACAATGAACATTAATGAGAAATAAAGTTGTATTTGTAAGATTAGGGGTGTGACGAGACCTTGTGGCACGAGATCTCGCGAGATACATCGGATCTTGCGAGATCTCGTGCCACGAGGTCTCGTCACACCCCTAATATCTGACTGGTCTAGCGAGAAGGTGACAATATCCTCATGCAGACCTTTCAGATATATTTGCATTGCACTGGCCCTTTCACCAGTGTTATGTAATGTAAGGTATGTTAAGATATTATGTTCACATTATGCAACTGGCCGCATGATAAGCGGGAAAATTACGCAGTGAAGTCTTTATCCTGTCATAAAAGAATTTACAGTTTAACGCGGAATGTCACGGAATTTCTCAAATTTTGAATTAATTAACCAAAAGTAGGTCATTACACTTAAATCAAATCATGATATGGACTAGTATCTGTAAATATAAAGCCGCAAAAGTCGATTTAAATATGAATCCTGAATGTTCTGCCTGTCTCTGAATTGCGCAGATGCGCGGTTCACACACACACACTCACACACACGGAAGCATGCGTGATGCTTGCGGTGATTTCAGCAACGGCCGTCTCACTAAATGAGGACGTAAACACATGAACAACATCTCCAGAACTGCTCTGAGAGTCACTTCATGAGCATTTTACCGTTTGATTTCAGTAAAACTAGCGTCATTTCACATACACAGAACTGTAAAGGTATTTACGGCAACCCGTCAAAATAAAAATCCGGTTTGAAATAACGACAATAGAACGTACACAGCCTACTCCTCCTCCTCCTCCTCCTCCTCCTACTACCACTACTACTACTAAAATGAAAGAAACATTATTTTAAAGTAATAATCAAATCAAAACAATTATTCCATGATTTAATTTTAATAGTAAATCCCCTTTGTTTGCCAAAAAAATAAAGTTTGCTTAATTTTCAATAATTAAATGATAAAGTGAAAGTCGTGACATTTGCCAAGTAAGGTAACCCATACTCAGAATTGGTGCTCTGCATTTAACCCATCCAAGTGCACACACACACACACAGCAGTGAGAAGTGAACACACCGTGAACACACACCTGAAGCAGTGGCCAGCTATATCCAGCACCCGGGGAGCAACTGGGGGTTCAGTGCCTTGCTTAAGGGCACTTCAGCCATGGGTATTGAGGGTGGAAGAGAGCGCTGTTCATTCACTCCCTCCCACCCACCTACAACTCCTGCCAGCACCGAGACTCAAACCTGCAACCTTCAGGTTACAAGTCCAACTCTCTAACCATTAGACCACAGCTTTATTTGATAACCAGAAAAATATAAATACACAACACAGAATTTCTGAGGGAAAAAAAATAATAAGGCTACTTTAAGGAAAAAATAAATATGCATTCAAATAGTTAGACATGCTAAAACAGAATTTGTTAACAAAAAAAAAAAATATATATATAAATGATATGGTGAGAAAAAAATAAAACATTTCATAGGGCTCTAAACATGTATTTTTTTTTAAACTTTTAAATTGATGTGAAAATGTATATACTATTAAAAACGTGTTGAGAAAAATTAAATTGAATTTTTTTTTGTTTTTATTAAAGTGGAAATCAGTTTACTAAATAATAAACATGACTGACTCCTACTTTAAAGGGATATTATTTGTGTTGTTTATTATTTATTTTTATGTATACTTTATAATTTTGTTCAATTACTTGCCTGTCAGTTGAGTTTGTGGCAAAACCTTTTGCAGTGTTAACATGTTCTTTATACCTGCATAAAATTTTTGAAATTTTAATTTTATAAAGTACAATTTGATTTCAAAATGCACCTAATTTTTTTTTCTTTTTTTGCATTTTGTGTTTTTCAGTTGAATAAAATACAAAATTTTCCTTATATATTTCATCACTGAGGATTTCTTTAAAAAAGTAAAAAAAAATCTCGTCTCATCTCGTTCTCATGATCCCAGTCTTGTGTCTCGTCTCATCTCGTGCGATAAGTGTCTCTTCACAACCCTAGTAGAGATATAATGTAAAAATTGAGAAAATGAGAAACAAGTTGCAGTTACAGAAGATGTAAAGTTGCAGCTGTGATTTATAGTCACAATTATGAGAAATGAAGATATAAAATCATAATTATTATAAAGTCACAGTAGTGAGAAATTTCAAAAACTAAATATAAAGATGGTCAGAATTACAAGAAATAAAGTCACAGTTACTAGATATAGTCACAACTGAGAAGATACAAAGTCACAACCTTAATTTATAGACAAAATTATGAGAAATAAAGAAATATAGTCACATTGTGAGATTTCAAGTAAATTATTTGAGAAATAAAGTCATGCAAGATATAAAATCATAACTGTGTGAAATGAAGTCACGGTTATCAGATGTAGTCACAATTGAGAATGAAGTCACAATTATGTATTAAAGGTGCCATAGAATGCATTGATACAATATTTTAAATTGTTATCTGATGACCTCAGAGTGTGTATATGAAGTTTTATCTCAAAATACCTCACAGGTAAATTTTTTTATCGCTTGTTGAAATTGCCACTTTCAGGGTATGAACCAAAATGCGCTGTTAATGTGTATGTCCCCTTTAAATGAAAATGAGCTGGTGCTCCCACCTCCCTTCTCAGAAGAGTGCGGAGCTTGAAGAGCTCATGCTCGCGGGCAGACCACCGGTGTTACGGTTTAACTGGTGGTGACCGTGTTACTGATCCTCACACTGCTTCCAAACGCAGTTTTTAACCACCACATTCCTATTCACGATCATTCTGGAACACGTGAAGGCAGCATTAGTGAAAACAGGCAGAGACAGTGGTAGCTTTAGCAACATTAGCCTTACAGAGAGCCAAGAAGCTCTTTTGGAAAACAAAATATGATGTGTGAGGCTTACTTTGTCTGGAGTCTGGACGTTTATGCACAAAGCGTTGGTATCGATCCCTCTTTCAGAAGCAATCTTTGTACAACTCCGGCGCTGAACTGACCCTCGTTTGTGAGGCAGTCCAGCATAACATGTTAGCACAAACATATAGGACTTTTCTGTTTTTTTTTTTTGTTGGGGGGGGGGGGGCATTTCCTTTGAAAATGAAATGTAACTACTGTGTCTTCAGCGGTCTATGGAGACTCATATGTTCGCTAGTGCATCCCAACACACAACACTTTTAATGGCTCTTTGGAGCTGGCTCTTAATGGCTCTCTGGATCTGCTCATGTGGAGAGACTGTTTATGATTTTTTTGGGATTATAAAACAATGAGTGAGTGGATTTTTACCATTATAGGCTGGTTGTTTTCACACACTACGGCCACACAACTGTGTTCAGTCACCTTATAAACATGATTTTTGCATTCTATGGCACCTTTAATGGTCACAATGGCACACTTGTGACTTATTATGTAAAAATAGCCACAATTATGAGAAATAAAGTTTTATTTGTGAGATATAAAGTTATATTTCAAGAAATACACTTCAAGAGATACACTAATGTGTATCTGTGATTTATGGTCACAGTTATGAACATTAAACATATAAAGCCACAATTATAACAAAAAAAACTTAAAAAATAAGACAAACATATAAATAAAAATCAACACATTTAGCAGATGCTTTTATCCAAAGCAACTTACAAATGAGGACAATGGAAGCAATCAAAATCAACAAGAGGGCAATGATATGTAACTGCTAGAACAAGTCTCAGTTAGCTTAACTCAGTACAAGTAGCAAGGTTTATTATTATTATTATTATTATATAATAATATAATATAAAAAGAAAACAGATAGAATAGAAAAAGAATAGAGCAAGCTAGTGTTAGAGGCCTTTTTTTTGCTTTTGTCAATTGTATAATAAATACAAAGTAGAGATTTAAAGTTAAATTTTTGAGAAATAGTCACAGTTGTAAGATCTAAAGTCAAAATTCTGAAAAATAGTCATACTACCAGATGTTGTCACAACTGTCAGATATAAAGTCACAACTGTGATTTATAGTCACAATTATTAGAATTTAAGATATAATGCCACAATTATGAGAAATAAAGATGTATTGGTGATACTGTATATGTATATAAAGGTGAAATTTTGAGAAATACATTTGAAATTGTGAGATATAGTGAAAATTATGAGAAATAAAGTTGCTGTTAATAGATATAGTCACAACTGAGAATATAAAAACATGCAGATATGATTTATATTCACAATTATGAGAAATATAAGTGATTTTTCACAGTGTGAGAACATGATGTGTGGCGTGACGTAGCAACAGTAACTAAGGGAGCAGAAGTCTTTACGAAGGGTCAGTTGTGAGATTTAAAGTACATTTTTGAAAAATAATGTCACAGTTGTGAGATATGGTCAAAATGATGAGAAAAAAACAGTTACCAGATGTAGTCACAATTTAGCAGATTTAATGAAAAATTAGATGAAAAGTCACAATTATGAGAAATAAAGTTGTTTTTTGTGAGATATAAAGTTGAAATTTATGAGAAATACTGTACATTAACAATTGTGAGATATAAAGTCATATTCTGAGAGGTAAAGTTGCAATTATCTTTTCTTTTTTTTTTTTTTACTCTGGGGCAGAAACAGGTTTTTCTTCTGGTTTAGTGCAGGTCTAGATGATACACTTGATAAAGTGAAGGACTTTGGCTTCAACTAGAATGTACTGACATCACAACACAACTTGGTTTCAGTAAAAAATGAATTATTTTGCGTTCCACTGAACAATAATCAAGATGAAAAATATACTTTCTAAGACACTTTGCAGCCAAATAAAAGATGAGAATTCTTCTCCCAGACATTCCTTTCTTTTCTGTTGGCTTCAGGCATCGCTACAGTTCACATCGTTTATGGCAGGGATTATGATATGCACCCCAGACACTGAAGTGATGCCCTATCTGATATATCCCTATGGGTAATGAAAGGGTTCACTTTAAATTGTGTAACTTATAAGGGTCCTAATCTTGTTTTGATTGTTTTTTTTTTTTTTTCACTATAAATGGAAATGTAAAATCTGTTGACAGGTTTTGGCCTGCAGGATGCCATTGTTCCCATGCCTGTGAAGTTAGTGCAGACATGCTTGACAACTCATCACAGATTGCTAAAATCAAGCGATATTTTCCCAAAGCACATTTAGTAATAACACATGTCTAATTTTTCACATCTGATCAAGATGGAAAATAATAAATAAATACCCCTGACCAAATGACTGAATCAAAAACAAATTCCAAGACACATAGTAGAAGCCACAGCCACATACCCCACAATAAATATGAACCACAGTGAAGTCAGATATCAGACATTAATCATGGAGGGAAAATTATTTGACATATTTATTGCATTGACTGGTTCATGGTTGTTTTTGTAAGAAGTTTAGCTAAAATAAGTATACATGATGTATGCAAACTGGAAGTATCTTTATTTATTTTTTTCCCATATTGCAAGTGTGGATTTCCCTTAAGTGTGGATTTCCCTTACAAACTCCAGAGTTCCCGGTAACACTTTAGTATGGGGACCAATTCTCACTATTAAGTAGTTGCTTATTAGCGTACCTATTATTAACAGATAGAAGATGGCAGTTGACAGTTTCAACAGTTTATTGCAATAAGGAGTTCACAGATGAAAAGTGGTAATAAAGGCAAATGAACAATGTTTAGTGATGAGACTGAATGTAAATGTCAATACCGTCCTTGCAGGTTGATGGAAGATTGTGGACGCTGGGTAGAGGATGAAGATGGGAGCAATGGAAGCGCACAACTCATGTTGATCAGGTATGTATCCAGGTATGGGATTGCACACAGGATCGATGAGTTGAGGAGAGGATAACTCTGGGGATCTGGAGACTATGTTGGTGCACAGGCTTGGAGAAAGCACAGGAGATCAGGTAAGCAGTCTGTAGCTCAGTTTGAGACCAGTGTGCTTATATGTGGTGACTTAACTGCTGATTAATCCAGAAGAAGTGCAGGTGATTAGAACTCTGGTGAAGGTGCACATTGTGACTGAGTAGTGTGTGAGGTAGCCTGGCACGTCTGTGACACCAGTACATGCATCAGTACACTTTAACTATTTCAAAAAAAGTAGAAGTAATTATAAAATTATATATAGAGATTTACTTAAGTCCTGCTTAAGTAGATCAAAAACCCCTCCAATTTTCAGCTAAATGCATTAAATATACATTTTCATTTCATTGCAAACATGCATTTTAGTCTTTGAAAACATACATTCAGTTTGCACAGTATATTCTTTTAAAGTATATTATTTTTGTAATAAGTATGGTTTTTAAGAGTATGCTGAGCTATGTCATGCTCTTGTGCCTTAAGTCTGTTCTTATATTCTGTGTGATATTTAAATGATATAAAAATGCTTCTGTTTAGTTGTCCTTGGATCCCAATACCAGAGATGCATGCACAAATTCAGGAATTCAGATTTAAAGATTTTCATAAGACACTTTCTGATGTATAAATGTCTTTCTCAGCCTTGAGAACGACACATCATGTTAGGGGAGGAATCCAGCGCTTTGTGCCACCAAAAACGATCTGCTTTCCCAGTGATTCAAAATCATTGGCTTAGGAAAAACGTTTTAGACATTATCAGATGAGACATGGATTAGTAGATATTTTCCCAGTGTTTTGGCAAGAATTTAACAACTATACTGACCTCTCTCTTATTTCTCATGATGCTTGTCTATAGAGAAGTATTACTGGGCCAGGGTCAGGTGCTGACGTGCTTCTGTTGTTGAGTCTTTTTCCCATAACGGGGCCAGTGCCAGCTACCTGATAACAGTGCACCGAGGGTGTGTGCCTGTGGAATGTGTGAAAATGACCCAGCTGTCCTGTGTTTGTAAGACAGAAATGGATGGAAGGAAAAATGAAAGCACATGCTGTATTACAGGGAGAGCTTAAACATTATTTATTATTCTGAATTATAAGCTTTTTTATGGAATCTAGCTTTCAGCATTGAACTATTTCATTATGAGCCGATTAAAGGCCACATTCTGAAGGCAAGCTACAAAAACAGCTATATTTGTATAATTTTTTTGAGAAAAATGCAAGTAGTGAAAATTCTAAAATCTTATACTCACTGTTAAGTTATTTCACACCTCTATGACTTTCTCTCTTTAGTGGAACACAAAAGATATATACTTATTAATAGTTTATATTAGCTTTTCGTTTCTATATTTTCCATCATTTTACTGTCGGTTTTCAGCAATTTTGTTATGTGACAGGCAGACAGACAGACAGACAGACAGACAGACAGAAAGATAGATAGATAGATAGATAGATAGATAGATAGATAGATAGATAGATAGATAGATAGATAGATAGATAGATAGATGATAGGGATTTGTGTGTCCTGTAGAGAATATCTTCAACTGTAGCATGTGACATTTTGCTGCATTGCACATATGTTGAGGATCATTTTCTAAATTAACAAAAGATGGGATATGAGATGAGGAACAGTCTGCAGTTGTGCAGCCACGTGTCTTGACTGAACTGACTTTATATGCAAACCGACCGTGCCTCGTTATATGTACAGTGGAGCTGAGGGAAAGGTTCTCAACAGATACACACTCTAAAAATATACAGTGACATTTTACTTTATTTGATGTTTAGTTCTCTATCTCTTGAAACAGGCATACAGAACTGAAGAAAAAAAAAATTAGGAAGTGTGCTAATAGAAGGTCGTATTGTGAGCGCAGGCTCAACTTGGCTCACAACTTATATATTTATATATATGTATGGAAAAATATTATTTGCTGCGGGCTCCCATTCACTACTCTAGAATGTGAAAAGGGTCCATGATGCCATACTAATATTGTAATATTGTCCATCCTTCGTAGCAGACTTTCTTCCTAAGGAAGAAGACACAGGCTTGCTTTTGTGATTTAGAGCAGAAAACTTTTTAAAATCCCACAAATCAAACTTTTTTGATTTGTGGGTAAAATTATGATGGAATTTATAATTATGATGGCTAAATTTAACTTGCTTAAATAAATAGATAAATACATTTTGATGTTTGACCAATATGTGTAATACATAAGGGAATGTAAAATCCATTCAATTATTTATTAATATGCCATAATAATGCAATGGTTGAGTGATCTTCATGTGGACAGTTTTTCCAGCAAAGAATGATGAATTTGATTAAAGGCAGGAGATTTGGTTAAAAAAAATATATATATGCTGGTTGGAAGTCACATCCTTCACATCCTGACAGAAGTTAAATGGTCTTAATGTATTTATATGTATTTTTATCGTCAGTGGAAGGCATAGGACCATAAAATGTTCGTCCAATCACATCCCTCGGTCTGAGGGCTACAATAGGATGTTCCACCTTCCTGTCAAAGTATGTATTTGCAAACCTCTGTTTGCGCAGACATGATTCGTCGTCAGCACGTTCCATTACACTATTGTGTTATTATTGTAATATTATGGGCTTTGTGCTGAAATGTTTTCTCACCGGTGAATGAGACGTGGTTATCTGACAGCGTTGCATTCAACCCTCCACCAACAGCGTCTCACATCGTGTCGCTGGTTAGCCTCTGGTCTGCCTGTGCATGTTAATGCATTTTGGAAAGTGATTATGCAGAGAGGATGAAATCTTATGCTTTCAAAGCTAGCCTCTCCGAAATCGTCTAACCTACATTTAACTGATTGCTGTAACAATTTGATAATTATCATATTATGTAATTAATTTTATTACACTTCTCTAGCAAAGTCACCATTGCTAATTTGCATGGTTGAATTATGCTAATCTCTGCTGCTCCCAAATTGTCATATTTAGTACAGTAGCACAGCACTTGGGTTCATTCATTGTTTTATCACACTGCATTCACAGGTTTCCAGTCCAGAGCGTGCAGGTGGTGCAGAGTGGAAGTGGAGCACAAAGTGTGAAATAGAAAAACTGAAGTGGAGCTGGAAAACCTAGAGTTGTTACATTCTTTTGGAATTGTTCTCAGAAACCTTTTTGCCACATTCTGTTGAAATGCTAAGTGAAGGTCTGATATTTTATGCTTTCCAAGTAAAATGCTGAGATAAAGTTAACAGATTCCGCACACCAACAAAACATACAATTGCAGGGTGTATCACACAAAATCAAAGTTTTCTGTGAAAGCATCACTTCCGAGCAATGAATATAAAGTGTTCTTTTTTTGAAGGCTGAGGCCGGTTTCCAAACTGATAAGGCAATATTGTCTAAAGACAGAGCTGAACAGAAGCCGATACTTTGTTGATAATGATGTCAAAGGAAGTTTTATATCTTTCACATTACAAAACTTACAAAATATAACAACAATTAAAACACCTTACACCACATATAACACATGACAACAAAAACAACAAAAACCAGCCTTAATATACTTTTGAACAATATCAGCAATAGCAAAAAAAAAAAAAAAAAAAAAAAACACATTGTATGGGTCAAAATTAAAAAATTTTCTTTTATGCCAAAAATCATTAGGATATTAAGTAAAGATCATGTTCCATGAAGATATTTTGTAAATTTCCTACTGTAAATATATATAAACTTAATTTTTGATTAGTGTTATACATTGTTAAGAATTCATTTGGACAAGTTCAAAGGCGATTTTCTCTGTATTTAGATTTTTTTGCACCCTCAGATTCGAGATTTTCAAATAGTTGTATCTCTGCCAAATATTGTCCTATCCTAACAAACCATACATCAACGAAAAAGCTTATTTATTCAGCTTTCAGATGATGTACAGTATAAATCTCAATTTTGAAAAATTGACACTTAAGACTGGTTTTGTGGTCCAGGGTCACATATGATGTATTAATATTATAAGTGTGAAATGTTACATTAAATCTGACCAGTGTTATTTAGCTGACAACGTTAGACCAGTATCTATTTCCATGTTGGTCTAGGCTAGATTATATATATTCGCCTTTTTCAATCTGTCTTATGATAAACTGCTCTAAATTAGTTCCTCTTCAGGAATTTGAGCTGCGTCGAACACTATGGGGAACGCCTTCAGCGCGAGCGACTCTAAATATCGTGTGCAGTCTGTCCAAGGGCGTGACGTCATGGGCGGGGGGGAAGCTATAAAAGCACGTGCTGCGCAGCGGGCATCAGCTTTCTTGTTTTCAGCAAGTGCTCTGTGTGTGCATGTGTAATCAGTCTGTCTTGTGAGTCTTATTTGGTGTTGTTTGTCTTTATAAGCTCCAATATGTCAAAGAGCAAAGCTAAGACGAAATATGTGGAAAGCGATAGCAGATCACGTTTCAGATCGCACAGTCTGTGCGTGGTCTGCTTGTGGGCGAAGCACGCCGAGGGAGTCGACTGTCTCTTTGAGGAGGGAGCCTTCTCCATCGTTCCCCGCAGGTCTGGCTCCGCTTCGGCTGAGGCAAAGCGGCAGGTGCACTCGTGGGGTTCGCAGGTAGATTTGTCAGAGGGAATGGAGATGGGTGAGTCCATATCTCCTTCCTCATCTGCCAGATCTGGCACCCAATCCTTTGGATCGGAAGCCCGCTCCACGGTTTCTTCACCCCGGGTAGAGGGATCGACACTTCGCCTGTCTGACATGAAAGACAGGGACAGGGTCTGCCTCATGGACGCCCCACTTCAGCCTTTTGGCCTGTTCGGCGATACCGTCAAGTCGGTCGTCAACAGATACCAGGAGGCACGTAAGCAAACGGCTGCGTTCCAGAAGTTCCTCCCTTGTCGCTCTCGTGGGGCATCTGGGCGGGAGATGCCCCGTCCGCATACCAGCTCCTTGTACCGTGAGCCTCAAAAACAGAGCATCGCCTCTCGAGCTCCCCCGCGCCGGGACCAAGAGCCTCAGTGAGGTGCTGGGCCAGGGACTTCTAAGCCCAAAACAGATCTTAGGGCAGTCATCGAAGCTGAGAAGTCCTCGGCCAAGAAGTCCTGACATGAGGGGTTCAGGACTTCAGAGGGCGGCCCCTACTTGGGTAGAGCGGGATACGCCACATCATAGAAACTACTGCCAACTGTATCTCAATGGGTCCTGCACACGGTAGAAAAAGGCTATCGAACTCTGGTTGGACCCAAGCGGGCTCTGGTTATGGAACAAGAATTAAATACTCTATTAAGGAAGGAGGCCATTGAGGTGGTCCCGCCTCAAGAGAGGGAATCTGGGTTTTACAGACGGTATTTCATAGTTCCAAAGAAGGACGGGGGGTTGCGTCCGATCATAGTTCTGTGTCAGTTAAACTGTTCAGTCATGCGACTGAACTTCAAGATGCTCACCATCAAGCATGTAGTATCTCAAATCAGGTCAGAGGACTGGTTTGTCATGATAGATCTCAAAGATGCATACTTCCATGTCTCCATCCTTCCCCAACACTTCCCCAGGAAGTTTCTGAGGTTTGCTTTCAAGGGGGAAGCATACCAATATTGAGTACTTCCGTTTATGTTTACGTGGTGGCCATTGTGGCCTACCATGTCCCCCTCGGTGGCCAGTCATTGGGTAGACACCCCCTAGTGACACGTTTCCTCTGCAGTGCGCTGAGGCTGAGACCTCCATTACGGTCCCATGTTCCCCCCTGGGACTTGGATGTGGTGTTAGAGGCTCTCTGTAAAGCTCCATTCGAGCTATTCCTTCTTTCCACCTCACTTCCAGAAACCCGATCAGAAGAAGCTTAATTGTATGTGTCAAGTTTGAGCGCTGGACACATACATCCACAGAGCTGCCCTGTGGAGAAAGACGGACCAACTGCTTGTATGCTATGGTCGCCCCAAGAGGGGTCTTCCTGCTACTAAGCAGACCCTTTAGTCGTTGGATAGTTGAGGCTATCAACCTGACCTATGAGTCCTCTGACCTCCCCTCGCTATCAGGTTGATAGCCTCAACTATCCAACGACTAAAGGGTCTGCTTGGTAGCAGGAAGACCCCTCTTGGGGGGACCATCCAAGGCCTTCTTAGCAGGTGTATCCATGCAGGACATCGACAACGCTGCAGGGTGGTCCACGCCCTCCACCTTTGTGAGGTTCTATGATCTTGATATGCAAGCCACTCCGGGTTCTTCTGTTCTCTCGCCTTAGCTGTGCTCTTTCAATACACACTAGGCAGGGATTTGGAAGTGTGGCAGCGTGGGCACCTCTTTCCCCATAAAGTTTGATGCAGCTCAAGTTCCTGAAGAGGAACGTCTCAAGGTTACGCATGTACAGATTGCACACAATATTCAGAGTTGCTCATGCTAAAGGCATTCAGGGGATTGAGAAGAGGCATTTGGTCCAGCACAAGGTGAGAGCAGCCGTGGAGGAGGAGAGGACAAGCAGAGCAGTGGGAATGAGACAGCAAGGTGCCTGGATGAGATGGGAGCAAGTTGTGGGGAGGAAGATCACGTGGAACGACCTCTGGCGGGCAGATCCACACCGTATTAAGTTCCTAGTCCCAGGCAGTCTACGACATCCTTCCCAGTCCATCCAATATGCACTGCTGGGGCTTGGCCGATACACCCGCATGCCCACTCTGCCAGAGAAAAAGGGACCCTTGAGCATATTCTGAGTTGCTGCCCAAAAGCTCTGGGGGAAGGCCGATACCGATGGAATCACGACCAGGTGCTCAAGATGATTGCAGAGAGCATATGCAGTGCCATCATGAGCTTTCGAAGGTCCAAACCCCAGAAGCAGACCACCTACTTCATCAGAGCTGGGGAGAAACCGAAAACCAACATCTAGAGCAACATCAGGGTTTCTCAACAGTGTACAGAACTGGCAGCTGTCACCGGATGTGGGAAGTCAACTCAAGTTGCTGTTGCTGAAACCACCCTCAGGCCTGACATTGTCTTGGTGTCAGAGACAATGAAGAGTCTCGTCTTGCTGGAGCTTACAATTCCATGGGAAGAGCGCATGGAGGAGGCCCTTGAGTGGAAGAAGGAGAAGTACAACAGTTTAGTCAGCGACTGCCACAGGAAAGGCTGGAAGGCTAGGTGCTTGCCAGTGGAAGTTGGATGCAGAGGCTTTGCAGGACAGTCTCTCTGCAGAGCTTATACTGCACTCGGCATTACTGGAGAGAGGAGGAGAAGGGCCATCTATAATAGCACAGAGGCGGCAGAAAAAGCCTCTAGATGGCTCTGGTTAAAGAGGGCAGATCCGTGGTCGAGCGCTGCTAGGGCACAAGCTGAGGCCTGATAAACCCCAGCTGGGTTGCCTGTGCAAGGGTGTCTGATGTTCGAAAGACCCGAAACACCCGATGACAACTGGTAATATCACTGATGATGTGCTCTAGCTTTGCATCAGAAGATGTATCTTTACAATAATTGGTGACAGTTATTTTATATTATAATAAAAAGACATATATTATAGACTTTCAAAACCTTAAAAACATCTCACTAACCCTCTTGTACAGATAGATAAAATAATATTTAATATATTATAAATATTGAATAAAATGATGTGTATATCAACTGCATAGGCAAGTATGCCATGCATTGTTTGTGATGGCTTTCAGCCCCAGTCTGTTTCTGAACCCTAGTCCATCAGTGTAGACACATTGCATCATCACAGCGATGCTGTCAGAAGTGAGCTGAACTGGAATCAGTGGAATGTGTTCTTCACATCTGTCTCTTCTTCTGCAGGAGTAACGTAAGAAGACATGAAAAGCTCTGCGGTGCTGTTGAATTTGACTCTGGTCCAGTTCAGACTGTGGGGAGGCAGATATCAGAGATGCTTTGGATTGAAGATCTGTTAAGTGCTTTGACAAATGTATTGCCGGCTGTTTATTTTTTGGCTGAGAAAATATCTTGGATGTCAAGTGAGGGGACCACTAGTGATCCTGTTGTTTTGATAATGAATGCTTTTCTTATGATTTCCACTTAAATCAGAGGACTGGAAAGGTGAGTTTTAGCTTATGTGAATTACACATCAATTTCAGGCTTATTTTGTACACTGTGTCAAGCACAATTGGTAAATATTTTAAATTTTGCTGTTTTATTTGTTGTTGTTGTTATTTATTTATTTATTTACCAATTTAAATAAAATAACCCAGAATTCAGTGCGCTCAGACTTTTGGCTTCCTCCGAATTTACATTCATGAGCTCTTCCTCTTCAAAATGAAGTCATATGTAACATAAATGATCTTTCAAGCTCTCATATCAGTGATATGCTTTCACTTAGATAAAAACACTGGTATTTGAGCCAGACATTAACTTCACTTTAACATTTTGGCCTTGGCTTGTTTTCTTCTCTGAAATAAAAGAACAGTATGTTCTCAGTCATGTTTGATCAAGGTCATGGCCAGTCCTGACTTATGATATTTTGTTCCATATCAAAATGTCCTTCATATCTTCTGTTAACCTTTGACTTTTCTTTGAAGTTACAGGACAGTGATGATCAATAGTATTTCACTGTGTTCTCATTTTACCAGAATTTGAATAAGAACAGATTTATCATGAATTGTAAATTGATATTTACAGTTTTGTATGCTGATTAGTCAATAAAGTTATGATGAGTAAAAAATAGTCATTTTTTGAATTGTAATTATAGCATACAGTAAGTATGGAAGCTCTTTTCTGCCACAGAATAAAAAAAAAAAAAAAATAATAATAAAAAAGATTGTGACTTTTTATCTCACAATTCAGACTTTGTTTCTTACATTTCTCAGAAAAAAAGTCAGAAGTGCGAGATATAAACAGAATTGTGTGATATAAACTCACAATTCTGAGAAAATATTGTGAGCTATAAACTCAGAAAACTGACTTTAATTGCTGAGTAAAGTTGCAATTCTGACTTTTTCCCCCTCTAAATTACAAGAAAAAAGGTCAGAATTGTAAGATAAAGTCACAGTCACTTTTTATACAGTATATATATATATATATATATATGTGTGTGTGTGTGTGTGTGTGTGTGTGTGAAGGTAGGACTTTATTTTTCTTTCCTGAAAAATACATTTACATACTGGGTAACAAATGTAATAACTGGGTAATAACTAGGTACTAACCCTGAACCTACCTCTAAACCTAACCTTAAGTAGTTGCCTTATATTACCCAGTACTTTCTTAGACAAGTACACTGTAAGTACATGTAAGTGCACTGTAAACTGAAACTAAAAGGTATCTTTAAATATTATTTTAAAAAAAATTTCCTGTCTCTTGTGCACACACATGCATTATATATGTGTGCATTGAAGTATTTCATTGTTTTGTCCTTTAAAAGGGTGGCAATGTTTACAGATGTTTGTCAATGGCTCATTCTCCCATTAAAGTCAATTAGCACCCTTGTCCATGTGTGTAGGAATCAGTGTTTCTGTTTGCAGAGCTCAGATGATATCCTAATCTAGTCTTGGGTTTGACAACACCATGCGCAACTAGTTTCTCCCTCCCTCTCAAGCCCTGCGTATACTACACTTATCTCTTTGATATAACACAAAGTCAAATGCTTATTTAAAGATCTGTTAGATATTTTGTTTTGTCTTCAGCTAATCAAAATGCACCAGTCATTTATGTACAACACAACTCAACAAGCATGTTTGTGTGGATCATCCTCTCTTTAGAAATGCCAGTTGCATGTGTACTGACAAATGCAAGTCCTCACGATTCCTGCATTTCTTTATTCTATATGCTTATTTTACACAGTTTAATGTATTGCTGAACAAAAAACAAACAAACAAACAAACAAACAAACAACAACAACAAAAAAAAACACACCATTGAGTACATTTACCTTTATAGATAATAGTATAGCTTGTGGAGCAGGAAGTAAGACTATGGTTCCCAACATGCATTGCACGTGACTTACTGCTGATTGTATTGAACCTAGTCTCCCTATTTCTTTAATTAACTTTACTTTTATCTTTAAATGTGTTAATAAGGTGTGTTGTGGTAAAAAAAAAAAAAAAAAAAAAAAAAAAAAATCTATTTTTTTCTCTGCTAGAAATAAACACACAACAAAAAGGTAATTACAACATTTTTTATCTCACAATTCTGACTTTTCTTCTCGGAATTGTGATTTTATAGCTCACAATTGTGCATTAATGTCATAATTCAGAGAAAAAGTCAAGAATTGTGATCAGATGTATCCTTTAACTTGAAATTTTTAGTTTACTCAGCAATACTGAATTTATATCTCGCAACTTTATCTCTTGGCAAAAACAAACTTCCATACATATTTTTGCCACAAGAATGAATAAATATGAAAAAAAAAAAAAAATAATAATAATAACTTTAAAAATGCATTCAAAATTGCATTTACTGTAAATTGTAAACTGAAACTAAAATTTACTTTCAATTTCACTTGTGCATGTTGAAAACCCAACACCTTTTGTGCTCCTGGTCAAAAATGACTGGCCTTTTATAAATTGCTTGTAAACTACTTGTTATGCTGTATTATCAGCAAATCTTGGAATTTATATTTTTGTCAAGCTTAAAAACTTTGTAATGCAATATTATCAATTAATATAACTTGTTTTCTTTCAATAAGGACAGGGTTTGTATTTCTTTTTGAAACTGATTGATCGCAGGCCTCATTCATATGATGATAAACATCACCACCAAAAAAAAAAAATACTCACAACATTATTTTTTTTTTTTTTTTCATCATTCTTTTTTTTTTTGTGTGGTCTGTGTGGTCGCACGGGTATGCATGTATCCATGCATGCACAAGACTGTGCTTTAAGGTTTGCAAGCACACATGTACAAATGTGAACATGAACATGATGAGCATACTCCTGAATAATACATTTTTCTGTTATTGTTGATCTCTTCTGTTCATTTTCAATGGATTGTCATTTTTGACCAATCTAAGCCCAGATCGGTCAGTTTCAAAAGTAAATATAAAACATTTCTAAATTTAAAGAAAACAAATTCACAAAAAGATTGAATCCAATGTTTGGTAATTATGTAGCATAACAAGAGATTTATGAGCTACTTAAAAAAACAAACAAATAAAAAAAGAAACAACAACATACACATAACAAAGAAAGAAAGAAAGAAAGAAAGAAAGAAAGAAACAAATAAAGAAAGAAAGAAAGAAAGAAAGAAATTGTGAAGTGGAAAACCTGTGTGAGCAAAGTCAGTACGTTTAAGCCCAATGTGATTAACTAACATTTTCGGGAAAAAGAAAATCCTCTCTGGGTCAAAATGACCAGAACACAACATAAAGGTTAAAACAACAACAGAAACAAAATGTTTGTCTAGAACACTGTGAAATAAATCACATTCACATATAAATCTAAACGTGTTCAGTCGAATGATGTTTCACATCCATAAATCATTTGCTTTAAACTTGAAATTCTGTCATCATCCATATACCCACGTGGCATTTAAAACTACTGTGACTTTTTTCGTGGAACAAAATGTCAAAGCTGCTACATAGTAATCACTGTCAAGTTCAGCTTTTGCACTTGCTTATTTTTTAGGAATTGAACCCAGGTTCCCTTTCATGCTATTTATAAGCCGTACCTTGAACCTTAAAAGTACAAAAGTATCTAACCATTATTATTTTTTTTTTCTGTCATCTCTTGCCTTGGGCACCAAGTGTGCCAGGACTGCTACTGATGCCCTAATGCTTACCTTAGCAAGCAGCACTTTTTTAAAAATGTGCATTTTAAATGAATGACCATCCTTTGTTTTGCTGGCCACAGACTCTAAGCTCCTGCATGC